>NC_023758.2:14976426-15143926 GCF_000499845.2 Phaseolus vulgaris | reverse complement strand
TAAACCATCTAGAGGATTGAGACAAGGAGACTCCTTAGCTCTGTTCCTCTTCCTTGTGGTAGCTGAAGGCTTGGCTGGGTTAGTGAGACAAGCTACCAAAAAGAATTTGCCAAAGGTGTAAAGGTGGGGAGGAATGAAGTCGAATGTTGTATGTTCCAATTTGCTGATGATACTTTGTTCATTTGCAAAGACTCATTCTCTAATATTTTTACTATCAAGGCGATTCTGAGATGTTATGAACTTGTTTCAGGATTAAGAATTAACTTCTACAAGTCAAAGCTAGCAGGTGTTAATGTTGATAGGTACTTTCTTGAAATCTATGCTAAAACTTTGAATTGCAAAACTATGACGATTCCTTTCAAATATCTGGGGTTAGAAGTAGGAGGCAATCCAAGGAAGAAACAGTTCTGGGAGCCTGTGGTTAACAAAATCAATGCTAGTCCAAGCACATGGAAAGAAAGATTCTTATCTATGGCAGGTAGAATTTGTTTGATTAAATCAGTTTGTACTGTCATTCCACTCTTCTATTTGTCCTTCTTTAAAGCTTCGGTGTCAGTCTGTAACAATATCATGAGTATACAAAGAAGATTTTTGTGGGCCTGAGGCAAAGCCAATAGGTCTATCTCTTGGGTAAGATGGGAGAATGTATGTAAACCCCGTGAGGAAGGTGGGCTAGGGATCAGAGATATCAGAAATTTCAATTACGCTATTTTGGCAAAATGGAAGTGGCGAATAATGAGTGATGGAAAAGGGAGATGGAAAGATATTCTTGTATCCAAATATGGCTCGAAACTTGGAAGAAGCCTAACTCATTTGAAACATCAATCGTGGTGGTGGAGAGATATTTGCAAAGTGTGTGGGGAGGGTGAAGATGATGGTTGGTTCCAAAAAACTTTTGATTGGAAAGTTGGGGACGGAGAGAGTGTTAGATTTTGGGAGGATGCGTAAGCCTCTAATTCTAACCTTAAATCATTATTTCCTAGACTCTACTCCCTTTCTCTGGACTAAGGAAAGACGGTGAGTGAGGTAGGTTGTTGGGAGGACACCGATTGGCAATGGCGGTTAAATTAGAGGAGGGAAAGGTTTGAATGGGAAGTGAACTTGGAGGAAGATTTGTTGACGCAGATAAACAGGGGTGACATGAACATGGATTCCAAGGACCAAATTGTTTGGGTAGGGGATATCACAGGGGTATTTTCGGTGAAATCGGCTTATGGATGCTTGGCTAACCAAAGCAATGATCTAACAAATGAAGTTTTTTCCAGCTTATGGTAATAAGCAAAAGCAATGCCAAAAGCTCTAATCACAGGGTGGAGAGTATTACTTGACAGAATTCCAACTAGTGTTAACCTTCTTAGGAGAGGGGTGGAAGTCACTTCTACTTTATGTGCTCTTTGTAGAGAGTCAGAAGAAACCACTCAACACCTCTTCTTAGACTACATCATTACGCAAAGAGTGTGGTCAATGTGTTTCAAGTGGATAGGCGTGTTGTTTGTCCAACATAAGGATATCAAGTGCCACCATGAGAACTTTTATCTTATGCATTTGTCATCCAAACAGAATCAGGTATGGAGAGGAATGTGGGTGGTAATAGTACGTTGTATATGGGAGAAGAGGAATAAAATTGTCTTTAAACAAGAAATCCCGGATGCAGAGGAAATTTTCCAATCAACTCAACTCCTCTTATGGATGTGGTTGAAATACAGGGTGTGTTCATTCTCCTATGCTTTCTCAGATTGGCACTTGAACCCAAATCAGTGCATTCAATGTATACGCTGAAGAAGAAGGTAATTGTGGATGCCAGAAGCAGTGTTGCCAAATAAACAATAACTGGGTCACCTAGGAGGGGCTCGCTTGTTGGGTTAGTTGCAGAGGTTGGAGTGGAGAAATTGCTATTATGTGTAGGACAAAAGAGTGTCAAGTGATGAGCTTGAATGGAGGGGTTATTTTTGGCTATACTGGAACCTGACAAAGATGTTGTTAATTTGTTAGCATCTGATTCAATGGTACTCCACTGCAAGTGTTTTTGATGGCAGATGTGGCAGCAGCTATCCAAGGCCAAATCAGAAAGTTTGTCTTTAAATGTAGCGTTAAGGAGACAAATAGTTACAGAGAGTCACATGGTGTTATGGCTAGAAAGGGAGCCATCAAACTTTCCCTTAGTTTTTATCTGTCAGCCCTGGAAACCAGGTTTATTCCCAAAAAATCAGAACTATTTTCACTGGGTGTTGGTTAGGTTGTGTCCTAGTCTTTGGTGTTTTCTCTTAGCAGTTGCAGGTTTACACCACTCCTAGGATGCTATCTGATGCTTTGTTGCTCTGTAGTTCACATCTGGTTTTGGGGGTTGTATGTGTTGCTGGTTTTTCTGGTTTTGGGAGTTGGAGGAATGGAGGAATTACAACTATTTTCAATTACAACATTGATTATAAAGTAAAGGTACTATGGAAAAGCTTAAAGCCGAGGAGAGTCAGCATCCACAAAGTCAAGGTGAAGTCTCTGAAATGCAAGACTGTCATCTTTGATGCACGTAATTTGCAGAAGTTTTCAAACCAGCATTTCAGGTTGCATGAACTAGAGAGGAATCAAGTAAAGGATGGGAACATATTGGGATTTGTATGGACTGAAGTGGCCAATAATAGTGGTTGATAGATGCAGCTGGGTGGGTCATTGTCCGGTTATATATGGCCACTTAAGAAGGGTGCATGGGTGAGGTAGAGTTATGTGGGTATAAGTAGGAGATGGGTGAGTGCAAGCAAGTATTCCAATTCTGAACCAATGGAACAAGATCAAGGTATTAGGTGCCAATCACAGGAATATTTGGCAAAGATCCGAGGGGCCAATACAATGCATAAGTATTATGCAGCTGGTGTGTTTGGTTTAGGCCATGCAACCACTTCCTAAAGCATATTTATGCAGCAATCTTGACAGTGTATTGAATGTTTTTATTATGTGGTTATTGTTTCTTTGTATAAGGGTTGGGATACCCCTGAAGTGTCCCTCTTAATTTAATTTTATTCTTGTTGTTCAAAAAAAAAGTTATAAATCCTCTATTTTTGTCACCTACATAGGCAGTTCCTTCTGAAGTGGGATCGCAGGCTACCTTAAAAGGTTTGAATTTACATTATTTTAGTTTAAATGGTTGTTTCTTTTAAATGGCTATGTTAGTGTTTAGAAATGAGAACTATACACAACATTTTTTTGTTAGATGGGTTTTGTTTGATTGATTAGTGTGGTTGTAGTAGTTATGAGGACCTGACATTGGAGAATTTCGGATTAATTTTGATAGCCCTTTTATGTTTTATTTTGTACAAAATAGGTAAAATGAAAATAACTTGGTAGAATAGGAATAGATGAAAAATAAAAGGAAAACTAATAGGGCTTTGTTAAAGATAAACATCAATATATTAATTCTATGTCACTCATCCTCTCGACCAAACCCATCCTTAGAGCTTTCAAGTTTGTTTAGCCAACAAGTTTCTAACTATTCAAAAGTTGTCTCTTTTAAAACATTTGCAACCTTACAAATTGTAGATGAAATTTGTTGTAATCAGTTTACATTAATGAAAATCCTCGAAGGTAGAAACTGGATGTATAAAAGATTGGATAGTAATAAACATCTGACAGATGAATTTAGAGAAGGAGTGTATGAGTTCCTACAATATGTTATTAGTCAAGAAAAGTTTTAAGAACAAGGTGAAATGTTAAGATGTCCTTGTGCTAAATGTGGTTGTAAAGTTTTCAAGAATGTGGATCAAGTTGGGTGGAATCTTTATCAAGAGGGATTCATGCCTAATTATTACTGGTGGACAAATCATGGTGAGGAATTTCCACAATTCCCCCTAGTGGATGTTGGCAATTCATGTTCTGAAACTTATGAGCAAAGAGAAGAATTAGGTAGTTTCCATCAAATGATAATGGACCATGTCAGGCCCTCAAATGCATATTGCATGCAACCAGAGAGTGTTATTGGATCTAAGTACATGGAGGAAAACCCTGATCCTGAAAATCAAATTTTTTTTGACAAGCTTGTTGCTGCACAAGGACCCTTGTGGGAAGGATGTGAGAATCAATCAGAATTGTCAGCTTTTTTGGAAGCTTTAAGCTGGAAATTTGATTATATATGTCTGAAGGATGCTTCAATAAAATGGTCCAACTTATAGGGGAAACTATGCCCAAAGATCATTGAATGGTTACTAAATTTTTTCAAGCTAAGAGTCGGTGAAAAAAATGGGTTTGGGTTGTACGAAAATTGATTGTTGTCTAAAAGGATGCATGTTGTATTATAGGGAAAACTCTCGTAAAATTATAACTAATTGCTTTATTTGTGGAATGGAGCGATATAAAATAGTCACTAAGAAGGGAATTGAAAAGAAGATTGTTGTTAAGAAATGTGGTACTTTCCCTTCATTCCTAAACATAGAAGATTATACTTTTCAATGGGCATTGCACCTCACATGAGATGGCATAATGAGAATCAAAGGGACTCGTTTATTTTGTCTCATCCCTTTCATGGAGAAGCTTGGAAGCATGCATCAAAGATTTTAGTGAAGACCTAAGAAATATCAGATTATAAAAAATTTACTTTTAGATAGACATTGTGTAAGTTATATAATATTTTGTTTAGGTTTTAAATCCAGAAAATAATATTGAAGATCCATTATTGGTTAATTTAACATGGGGTCCTATGAGCAAAGTTCAATCATGGCCTATCTATGTTATCAGTGGATACAAATTTCACATTGTTCTTTGGAGTGAAGGCGTGAATTCTATTAACTCCGGTGTTTATGTATGAGGAACCAATGGTCAATCAAATTCATATTTTTATTGAATATTGTCTAATATTATTCAATTGGAGTATACTGGCTTTCCAATAATGAATGTAGTTCTCTTTCAGTGTGAGTGGTTTGATAATACTCCTAATATAGGAACCAAAGTAGATAATAACCATGGAATCGTTCACGTAAAGGAATCACAAAGATATAATAAAGCGTATGATCCATTCATATTTGCACAACAAGCAAAGCAAGTTTATTACACGACATATCCATGGGGACACCAAGGTTGGTTGGGAGTAATTAAAACAAAAGCTTGTAGTAGAATTATTGATAATACATTAAGTGAGGTTGAGCATGACACTCCCTAACAAGATGATGAGCTTCTATAATTAAAGTAGTGATACATCTTGATCCAGACTTCATTCATGATTCTCTTGTGGATGTTGATGAAAGAGAAGAAGTAGATATACAATTACTAAATGAAAAAAACATAGATGAACAATACAAGGAGGAGTACATTTCAAGTGAGGATAACATTAATAGTGATTTCAGTGACACAGATACCTCTTCGGTAATTCATGCATTAAAATTGGTTGTATACCTTGTCTAAATTATGTTTTACATTAATTTTATTGTGATTTCCATAATTGTAGTGAATGACAAGCAAGATAACTGACATATTTGGTTGTAGAAAACGCGAACAGATTTGAGTCTTTTGATCATGATTACTTTATTTGTTTATTAAAAAATTGATTAATCCACTTTGATTAGGTATTACATCTTAAATACGTAATATATTTTACTTTGATCGTGTTGATGATAGATCTTTACCCAACACCAACATTCCCCCTTCGTTTGTTCTTCCAACAACCGTGGAGTCTACGCATTCTATCTATGAAGGACCCTCACTTCCTACACTTCACGAATAAGATGTTGAACATTATGTAGGAGAATCAAATCCTACTACCTTTTCTACAGGGCGAACTATGAATCAACCTTCACCAATACAAGACTCTCTTACACTTGAGTATGAGTCTGGCAATGTAGTTTATCAAAGGCCCTGGCTTCATGCAAAAAGGGGAGAGTAAGTATATTTCAATCTAATTGTTATTCATCAATATGTTCTTATTTCATATATAATTTTGACAATATGTTTTGAATATAGTTTTGCACCAGCAAATGGACCTTCCAATGTAATCTCACAAATTATCAAGCAAAAATATGATGAACCCAATCTCTCTTGGAAGAAGGTTCATTTTGAGTTTAAAGACAGATGGTTTGGAGAGTTTAAGGTAATTTAAGTTATGATTACATTTCAAATTTTATTTTATTATTCTATAATGTTTGTTTTTTAATTGATTTTTTATGCAAAAAGAGTATAGGTAGGAACTGGAACAAAACCAACTCACTAGATCCATTTTTTGATACAAAAGGCTCTCGTATCTTTAAAAATGATATGAAAAAAATTAGGAATGGTCAAGATAAGGGGACCTGGATTCCACCACTTGTTCGAGCAACCTTGGACCAACATTCGAGTTCTACAAAATTCCAAAACAAAAGTGTCATTGCCAAGGCGAATCGGGTTGTTGAGAAGGGAGTCTCAGCCTATTGTGGTGGTTTCATATCTATAGCAACTCCCTTTGAGAAAATGATAATATTATTTCTTTATGTTTTTCTATATTTAATTTAAATACAATATATTAGAGTCAGTTATTCAATTATATCTTTTCAATAAATTTATGTAAACTAAGGAGCTTGAACGACAACCAACTGTTTAAAGGGTTGTAGAGAAAACGAAGAAATTGAAGATTGGACAATGGATCAATGAAGAGACTGTTGAACCAAGTGGTGTTCAATGTTTAGAAGAATCCAAACCCTTTGAAGGATGATGAAGCCTCTGCTGTGCTTGATGCTGCTGTGATGTTTTAGTCTTGTTCTGGGTTAGTTCTATGTTGTAATCAACACTTAGATTAAATCTCAAAGCAATTAGCATCTCTATTTTAACAAAGCAAAATGTTTCACAAACTAAGTTGAAACAACCGATTGTTTTGTCGAAACAACCGATTGTTTACACTTAGGTGTTTTGAGAAAGTTTGAAAACTGTTTTTGAATGGTGTTTTTGTTAAGTAACAAAACAACCGATTGATTCGAGGAAACAATCGATTGTTTATTTTAAAACCATAACAGAAAAATTGTTTTCTTTGACTGAGCTTTAAATGCTTTAACTGAATACGCTCCAGTTATTAAATGCTTTGACCAATCTATTTTAAATGCAATTAAGAGTTTGTTAAGATTTGATAACAAACTATATTCTTAGATATATTTTGAAAAACAGTTTTCATATATTAAGAATCTTGAAACAAAGTTTAAAAAGAAGAAGAGTTTTTCAAAGTATTCTGAGATTGCAAAAGAGTTGAGAGATTGATCAAAGTGCTTAATAGGATTCTCTTGTATTGATTTCAGATATTCATCTGTAACAAGTGTAATCTGTGTAAACTGCTGAACAATTCTGTTTTGTATGTGTTGCGGAGATTGGCTGTGTGTTCTTGAGGTGTTCAAGATCAGCAATCTTAGTGTTGGCCAAGGAGAGTGTGTTTCTTGAGGTGTTCAAGGTCATTCTCTTGGTTGTTGTTGTAAGTGATCAAGGTGTGGTTGCTTAGTGGATTTCCTCAGGGTTTCTGAGAAGACTGGATGTAGCTCTGGGTTGGAGTGAACCAGTATCAACAGCTGTGTACAATCTTTCTATCTTTAACTCTTTAATTTCAGTTTGTTTGTTGTTTGCTGGTATAAACAACCGATTGTTTTTCCTGGTATTTTAGTTTTGCTTGCTGTTTTGGCTAATTGAATTGCTTAATCATTTGATTTCTGAAATAAGTTCATTCTAGCTTTGAAAAGTTTGCGAAAACCCCTTTAAACCATTCACCCCCCCTCTAGTTTAAAGCCATCTTTTCTAACAGAGACCCACGACCTTGCGGTATGTTTAAACTTTAAGTTATAATTTAATTTTTTTCTATATATTTTCTTCATGATAATCAATTTGACTTCATTTTCAAAAGAAATATAAGAAATGCCGAGAAGAAACCCAACAACAGCAGATGCTTGAAGACTCATCTTTGCAAAACTCTCATGTTTCTTCCATTTATGACAATGAAATATATATTGATCTTTTTGGAGGTGGAAATAAAAAGGGAATGTTTATGGACTTGGTGTATTGAGCAAAAGGTTTAATAGTTCCACTAGTGCTCACTTTGCTGCAAGCCAAGCTTCAATAATCTATGAAATAAAATAAATGTGTGAGACTATTCAAAAGTTAAATGTTGAACATATGGCAAAAGATGCCAAGGAGCGGACACTAGAAGAAAAGAATGAGCAATTGATGAAAAATCATGAACAACAAAGTGAACACATGCGCAAATAAGATGAGCAGCAACTCATCTTACAACACATTCAAATGAATAATCCCATGTCAGACCCTTCAGATCCTACTACTAATGGACATCATAAAGGAAATCACATTACAGATGATAGTGCAAAAGAAGATTAGTTGTCTGCTGAATTTTATAACAAATTTGACACTTTTATCTTCTTTATAATAATTTCGCTTGTATAATATGGTTTACTTTTAATTTGTATAAAACCCTTTCTTAAATTATGTATTGGAGTTCATTCTTGTTTAGCTTGACTAAATTTTGAGTATTTATAAGAAGGTTTGATCATTGTTTATAAACACGTCAAAATACCATTTAAAAAAAGTATTGATAATATATATAAAAATAGCCACCGAAACTGATTTGGTGGTTGATTCTAAAATGTCGTTGTTTAGCGACCGAAATAGGATTGGTCGTTGTAATTAAAAGAAATAATAATTAGTCACCGAAACAAATTTGGTTGCTATAGGTCTCTAATTTAGCCACCGAATTAGCCACCACAATTTATTTATTTTTAATTAATTATTTCAACCCATTAGCAACCGAAAGCGGTGTTCGTTATCACCTTTTACTTTAGCGACCGATTTCGAATAAGAAATTGGTTGCTAATTTGGTCCCTAAAATTCAGGTGACCAAACTTTCTAAACAGAATAGCAACCAAAATTTTGATCGCCAAATTGTGACTAGTTTATTATTCAATCGCTAAATGCTTTGCGACTAGGGTTTTCGCTTCCATCTTTATTTGGTGTCTATTTTGGTCGAGAATGTGCTTAACGACCGATTGTAATGCTTTTAGCGACCCATTTTGGTGGTCGATAAAAGTGTTTTTTTTTTTTGTAATGAATAGTCAACAGAAATCAAATCCATGTATGTCTCCATTTCAGTTTGGAGCTTATGTTTAATGGTTTGGGGACAAGTATAATTTTTCCGGGGGGCAGATCCACCACATGAAGTAGGAAGATGAATTGCTAACAGACGATTGAGCACAAAGCAGAACAAAAACATGGTTATATCTTTGTAGTTATCTCCTTTCGGTTTTCTAATTTGCTTATTTTTTTAGTTATTTAATTTACTTATATTTTTAGTTTTATTTTATTTTGTTGAGTTGAAATATTAATTTGAAAATTGGGAAAAATATCCAAATTGACAAATCCAATCCATAATTATCCAAATTCATATTACTCTTAATCCATCTAAATGGATTTATCTGAAATCCAAATCCATCCATTTTTTGGATTTTAAGTATAATCCATTTAATTGGATATGGATTACATATACATTGTATATGGATTATCCAAATGAATTTTGGGTTGGATTTTAACTTGGCCTCAGCCTAGGTTGGGTCGAGTCAATCCGGGCCCAGATCGAGCAAAGTCAATCCGGGCCCAGATCGAGCAAAGTCAGCCCGAGTCCATGTCGAGCTGAGTCGACCCAAGCCAAAGTCGAGTCAAGTTGGTCCGAGTCAAACTAGAGTTGAGTTGGCCTAGGCAAAAGTCGAGCAAAGTTGGCCCAGCCTAAAGTCGAGTCGAGTAAACCCCACCCAAGTCGAGCTGAGTGGGCCAAAGGCCGAGTTAAGTAGGCACCCGGACAAGGTAGAGTCGACACCGGGCCCATGTCTCGCAAAATTGACCTGGGTCCATGTTGAGCCGAGTCTGTCCAGGCCCATGTCGAGCCAAGTCGACCTAGGCCAATATTGAGCCAAGTCGACCCACATCCCTAACAAGCCGAGTTAGCCTACGTTCCTATCGAATCGAGTCAGCTCGGACCCATTTCGAGCCGAGTCAAGTCGAACTAATGTCGAGCCGAGTCGACCTGGGCCGTTGTCAAACTGAGTGGACCAAGCCCATCACGAGCCAAGTTAGATCGGGTCGATGTCGAACTGAGTCGACCCGGGCCCATGACAAGCTGAGTCAATCTAGGCCCATTTCGAGCCGAGTCGGTCCGAGACCATATCGAGCAAAGTCAACCTAGGCCCATGTCAAGCCGAGTCGACCCGGACCCATGTTGAGCCAAGTCGGATCTAGGTCAGGTCAAGTTTCCACGAGGACCGAGTCAGGTCGAGTCGACTCAAGCCCATTTCAGGTAGAGTGGGTTGAGGCATAGGTCGAGGCAACTTAGTCTGTAGAAGAAATGGACAAGGGCCAAAGCATTTAAAGTTCTTCTTATTAGTCTTTGCAAAAGATGAGGCCCAAGCCCAAAGCCCAAGAAGGCCCAAGCCCAAAAAGCCCAAGTCCAAACCATGAGGGGCAAGGCCAAGCATTAAATAAAAGAGCATCATTTGAATGACTCTTGTAGGAGGTGTGGATATTAAATAAATAGGTGTGAATGTATTAGAGAGAGTCACTTTGTCCATGTGACTTAGTAGGGGGGTGTAGGTGTAGTTTTTAGGAGGTGTCATAGTAGAAAAAGGTCACACCTCCCATGTGACTTGTTTTTTGTGGGAATTTCAAATGAGTTTTATTTGAAATTTCCCACCTATTTTTCAGCACCTCTAGGCTATAAATAAAGGTGCTTAGCTTGTACAATTCAGATTGGAATTTTATGGTAGAGAGACTATACTCAAATTTGGAGAGAATTTGTGAGTTTTGAGTCTTCCTCTTCTTTGCCTTATCTTGTGAGCTATGGTAAGCTTCAAGTGGTGGCACTCCATCACTTATCTTGGTTCAAGGTTCCAAGTGGCGTGAATGGCTTCTTCCAATTCTCAAAATCCAGCAAGCATCTTATTCTATAAGTGTTCTTCTTCCCTTTTCTTCAATTTTCCATTCGGTAGTTTTGATTCCTAGAGTTTACTTCTTTTTCTACCGTTTATTTTTGTGTTTCCAGCATTGTGTTCTTAATTCTGTTTTGGTTCAGTAGCTATCATTTAAATTCTGTCCAGTTTTAATTCTTGTTCTTCTTTCCTTTTGTTTTGATTCAATTTGACAATACATGGACTTCAATATGAGTCTTGGTTGGTGCTTAGTTTTGGTGAGTTCTTGAATTTAGAACATTGATCCAATTCTAAAGTAAAGTGCCTTTCAAATCCAGCTCAAGTTGTTCCTAAGAATGTCAAGAATCATGTGTTCTTGTAGTTACATTCACATCAAGTGGGTCGAGGCATAGGTCGAGCCAACTTAGTCTAGGCCCATGTCGAGCCGAGTCGGCCCGAGTCGATGTCGATTCGAGTCAACATGGGCCCATATCGAGCCGAGTCGGCCTGGGCCCTTGTCGAGTCGAGTTGGTCTGGGCCTATGACGTGTCGAGTCAATCCGGGCCTATGTCGAGCCGAGTCAGCCCAGGTCGAGTTGAGTTTACCCAGGCCCATATCGAGTCCATTCGGGCCCAAGTTAGATCAAATCACCACTAGGCCCAAGTCCATCTCGAGTTGAGTGGAGCTAGACCAACATAGAGTGGAGTCGACCTAGTACCAAGTCGAGCTGAGTCGACCTGGGCCTAAGTGGAGCCAAGTTAGCCCGGGATAAGCTTGAGCCAAGTTTTTTTAGGCCCAGATCGAGCCAAGTCGGTCTGGGCCCATGTTGAGCCGATTGGTCTTAGGCCTAGGTGGAGTCGCCACCGGACCAAAGTCGAGCCGAGTCGGCCAAGACCCATGTTGAGCCGAGTCAACCCAGGACTAGGTCGAGCCGAGTCAGGCCCAAGTCAGGTTAAAATGCCACCAGGCCCAGGTTAGGTCGAGTCAACTCTGGCCAATTTCAAGCCAAATGGGCCAAGATCAACGTAGAGTTGGGTCGCCCTAGTACCAAGTTGAGTTGAGTCGACCCGGGCCCAAGTGGAGCCAAGTCAGCCCGGGCTAAGGTCGAGCTGAGTTTGTCGAGGCCCAGGTCGAGCCGAGTCAGTCTAGGCTCAAGTCGAGTCGAATAGGTGCAGGCCCAGGTTGAGTTGCCACCAGGCTCAGGTTAGCTCGAGTCGGGTCAAGCCCATGTAAAGCCAAGTGGGACCAGGCTCATGTCGACCCGAGCCGAAGTAGAGTTGTGTTGACCCGGGCCCATGTGGGCCCAGACTGACGTAGAGCTGGGTCGGCCTAGTACCAAGTTGAGTTGAGTCTACCCAGGCCCAGGTGGAGCCAAGTCAGCCCGGGCTAAGGTTGAGCCGAGTTTATCGAGGCCCAGATCGAGTTGAGTCAGTATAGGCCCATGTCGAGTCGAATGTGTCCAGGCCCAAGTTGAGTTGCCACCGGGCCCAGGTTAGCTCGAGTCAGGTCAAGCCCAAGTAAGACCGAGTGGGACCAGGCCCATGTCAACCCGAGCCGAAGTAGAGTTGTGTCGACCCAGGCCCATGTTGAATTGAGTCGGTATAGGCCCGTGTTGAGTGGAGTTGACTCGGGCCCATTTCGAGATGAGTTTTGCTAGTACCAAGTCGAGCCTAATCTGTCCGAGTCCAAGTCAACGCGAGTCGGCTTAGGTCCAGGTCGACCCAATTCGGCCCGGGCCAAGGTCTAACCGAGTAGACCTGGATATAGATCTAGCTGAGTCGGGTTAGGCTGTGTCCAGATCGAAATGGATTTAATATAATTGACAAACTGGATTTAATCTAGATTTAATCCACTTTAAATGGATTTGAAAAAATCCAAATAAATTTAATATAGTTAAAATGGATATGGATTTTAAATCCAATCCAGTTATTTGGATTTGAATTGGATCTAAATTGGATTTTAAAAAATCCAATCAATGACCACCCCCTCATAGCAATTAGTTAGTGTTCCATAAATTCTTTCCATCACTCCAATCCATTCCTCCTTCTCTTTTCCATACACCTCCTTATTCAGTGCCAACATCTGATGGAGATCAAGCTCAAGAGGACATTGAGGCCAATCAACAAGATCAAGAAGAGGTAGAGGCACAAATGGAGGACGCCCATGGAGGTCAAAGCCCACCTCAAAGGCTTACAAGAAGCATGTTCAAAGCTTTAGGAGCTAGGGGACATTTATTTTCTCTTTTTGTAATTTCTTTGGTTGAAGGTGCTTAGAGGGAAACATTAGAAACCTCTTTTGTTATAGCATCTTTTAGGCTTTAGTTATGAGCTTTAGGAAGGGGGGTGTATTAGTAGATAGGTGTAGGAGTAGAGTAGGAGGTGCCAAAGTGAAGGAAGAGGTCACACCTTCCTCATGCCTTGTAAATAGGCGCCGGTTCTAGATTGTTTTAGGGGGGAAATTTGAAATTGTTTAGCTTGCATTTTCAGCACCTTAGGCTATAAAAAGAGGTGTTTCCTTTGTAAATTTCAGATTTGAATTTTAGAGAAAAGAAACTATACTCAAATTTTGAGTGATCATTGGAAAGCTTTTGAGCCTTCTTCTCTAGTCTCATCTTGAAGGATCCATGGTGTCCTCAAGTGGCGGCAGCACACTCATCTAGGAGCAACCATCCTTCTAGTGGCGTGATCATCCAACCATACATCCATCTTCATGAGCACTCTCTTCTCCTTCCTTTCTTCTTTTGTTATTTCCTTGTCTTAGCTTGTTTCCTTGTTGATTTTGGTTCGGTAGTTTCAATTTTAATATTGTTGCTTCGGTTCTTTTGTGGTTCTTGGCTGTTCTTCATCTTTCTTCTTCATTTTCCAGCCTTTTGTTCGGTTCAATTTAATTTCCAGCTTTCAAATTCAGTTTGCTTAGCTTTTGTGCCTTTTTGTTCGGTTCAATTTGACAATAGTTGGATCTTCTATATGAGTTTGTGTTTTGGCACTAGTTTTGGTGAGTTCTTGTTCATAGAACCTTGATCCATTTCTATGATAAAGTGCCTAGCTCTTAACCAACTCAAGATGATTCTTAAGAATGTCAAGAATCATTCTAATTGTGCTAGTGGAATCACATCATGTGGTATCATGAGTTTAGGTGTGTTCTTGTTTAATTGTTAAGTTGTGTAGCACATTATTTCAAGAGCTCTTTTCTTTTCTTGCAATTTAAGTTTCTGTTTTAGGCTTATTTTGAGTTTACTTGCTGTTTTAATTCTTTTGCCTATCATATGTTTGAGTATTTTTCTTTTTGAATCATGTCAAGTTTTGTCTTAGTCATGTTATTCCATAATTGTCATTACTTCTAGTAGTACTTTTATTGTTTTTGATTGTTTCTTGCTTTAGTGTCATATAATTTTCTGAATTGATATTGATCCTTTGTGCATTTTCTTTTTAGAATTGAGTTCATACTTGTATTCTAGACCTATACAAGTTCCAATACATCATTTTCCATTATGTCTTTGCTAGTTCATAATTCTGTTTTTTTATTCCTACTAGGATTCCTCTGTTTCTGAAAAAAGTGCTTACTGTTTTTCTTTATTGCAATTGATTTACACACTGGAAAATTCTGAAATTCTGGATTTGTGATATTCAAAGTTTTAGAAAAGAGTAGAAAAAAGAATCATTCAAAAATTCAAAGTACACAAAAAATGATAAATAAAATAAAAAAAAGTGTACAATTCTGCCGAAAAGAATACGGTAATCTGGCAGCGATTTTAAAAAATTTATCTCAATTAATTGGCTTACTGTTTTTAATTGATTCCAGTGCCATTATTGAGTTAACATCTTGAAGTTTCTGTGTTTTAAATTTCATAATCCAGTTCGCTCTACATCATTCCAGTTAAATTAGTGAATATCAAGCACAGTTTACATTTAAAAAAAAAAAAATTCCAGTAGCTAATTTTTTGTTTTCTTCATCTACTCTAATGCTTTTCCTTAAGTATTCTTTTGTGTGCCTACTTTCTCATTGAGTTCTTTATTTTCTTGATTGTCTTTCATTCCTTACTCTTTGAGTTTGTCTTACATATAGTTTTCCTTTTGCAATTACCTTTCTTTGCTTATACCTTTTCTTGTTTGTCTTTATTGTTTCATTGGTTTTGTGGTGGTTGCCTTTGAGATTGGTGTGCTTGCTTTGACATATTTCATTTGAGGATTCCAAGGCCTCAAGATCAGATTGGTGCAAGGACATTATTTCTTTGAGAGTGACCTATTTTTCTGCCTCAATTCACTTCGGCATTTTTGCTTAAAACACTCACTGTTTTTGCTAATTTTTGTTTCTTAACTTGTTTGCTGTTTTTGTGTGTTTGCTGTTTTTTATTTCCAAAATGGCTGGATTTTCAAGTGATGCATCATACAAGCAGAATTCTCCTTCCAAAGCTTCAATCCTTGGTGAATTACATGAAGCTCAAAGAACCATTAGACGCTTGGAGGAGAAATTGCAAAAGATGGAGGTGCAACAAGCTAGACCATCTCCTTCAATTCATGATGAGCATCATAGACCTTCAAAAAGAGTTTCTTCAAATGATTTTGGCCGTGAAGATGAGCATAGGAGAAGGAGAACTCCACCCCAAGTCCATGGACAAAGACATCATCACCAAGGGGAAAGAACTCACTACGGCAATGGCTTCTATCATGATGCAAAGTCTAGGCTTCCTTCGGTCAAGCTTCCTTGTTTTAATGGCTCTAGTGATCCTAATGTATATTTAGATTGGGAGGCTAAGTGTGAACAAATATTTGAGATCCATGAGATCCAAGATGAGCATAAGCTTAAGATAGCCACCCTAGAGTTTAGTGATTATGCCATGAAATGGTGGCATGGAATTGTAAAGGACATTATCTATCACAAGGGTCCTCCCGTGGACTCTTGGAACTCTTTAAAGGATCATATGCGCGCTAGGTTTGTGCCCCCACATTTTAGGAAAGACCTCATGTTGAGACTCCAACGGTTTCAACAAGGCACGCTAAATGTGGATGAATATTATAAGGAGCTTGAGACGCTTGTGCTTAAAATTGAATTAGAAGAAAGTGAGGAAGCTATGATTGCTAGGTTTGTGAGTGGTCTTAGGAAGGATATTCAAGACATTGTTGAGTTACAAGAGTATTCATCATTGGGCTCTTTAGTTCATCTTGCAATGAAGGTGGAAGCCCAACTTGCTAAGAAAAACTCTTTCAAAAATGCTTCCAATGATGGATACTACTCCAAGTCTTGGAGAAACAAAAATTCTTTTTCTAAACATCCTTCCAAAGATTCTTCTTTCAAACCTAAGGAAACTAAGCCATCTACTTCTAGACCTAAGTCTCCCACTAGAACATCCAATACTAAATGCTTTAAATGTATGGGTTATGGTCATATAGCTGCAAATTGTCCTTCCAAACGAAGTATGTACATGCATGAGGGCATTGTAGTTAGTGAGCATGATTCGGATTCTCCTAAGAATTCATTGCATTCTCATGCATCTAGTGAGGAAGAGAGTGAATGTCCACTTGAAGGGGACTTGTTAGTTGTGAGAAGACTTCTTGGACAAGTTTCACAACCTTTTGATGAAAGTCAAAGGGAAAATATTTTCCATACAAGATGTCTTATTCAAAACAACATTTGTTCCTTGATAGTGGACGGGGGTAGTTGTGCAAATGTGGCTAGTACAAGAGTAGTAGATAAGCTTGGATTGCCTACTATCTCTCATACAAAGCCCTACAAATTACAATGGCTTAGTGAAGTAGGAGAAATAATTGTCAATAAACAAGTCCTCATCCATTTCTCCATTGGAAAATACAAAGATGAGGTATTATGTGATGTTGTGCCCATGGAAGCCACTCATGTTCTTTTGGGAAGGCCTTGGCAATTTGATAGAAAAGTTTTACATGATGGCTTTACCAACAAACTATCTTTTGAATTCCATGGTCACAATGTTACTTTAAAATCTCTCTCTCCAAGAGAAGTCCATGAGGACCAAGTTATCATGAAGAAAAAGAGGGAGAGTGAAAAAGATAAAAAAGATAAGAGTTCTAAGCCTACACTCCTTGTGTCTAGGCGTGACAATGAAAGGGAAATAGTGGCTCATCATCCTCTTTTCTTAGCCATCCCTAGAACTCTTAGAGTAGATTCACTTGTTGATAGTCCTCATTGCTTGGAAAATTTGGTAGAAGAGTTCCAAGATGTGTTTCAAGATCCTCCAAATGGCCTTCCACCTTTGAGAGGGATTGAGCACCAAATTGATTTGATACCGGGCTCTTCTTTACCAAACCGTCCAGCATATAGGACCAATCCAAGTGAAACCAAGGAAATTCACCAACAAGTTGAGGCTTTGATTGAGAAAGGGTGGGTGCAAGATAGCATGAGTCCTTGTGCTATGCCTATCATCTTAGTGCCAAAAAAAGGATGGCACATGGCGAATGTGTTCTGATTGTAGGGCCATCAATAACATAACAATTAAGTATAGGCATCCCATACCTAGACTAGATGATTTGTTGGATGAATTACATGGTTCAAAAATCTTTTCAAAGATTGATCTTAAAAGCGGCTACAATCAAATCCGTATCAAACCGGGTGATGAATGGAAGACGGCTTTTAAGACCAACTTTGGTTTATATGAGTGGTTAGTTATGCCTTTTGGCCTAACTAATGCACCAAGTACTTTCATGCGCCTCATGCATCATGTTCTTAGACCTTTCATTGGTAAGTTTGTTGTTGTTTACTTTGATGACATTCTCATTTATAGCTTATCTTTGAATGACCATAGGTTGCATGTTAGGCAAGTTTTAGAAACCCTTAGGAAGGAACATTTGTATGCTAACCTTGCTAAATGTATGTTTGCTCTTGATCATATAGAATTCCTAGAGTTTGTTGTGAGTTGTAAAGGGGTCCATGTGGAGAAAACAAAGGTGGTGGCCATTCAAAATTGGCCTACACGGAAATCTTTAAATGAGGTCCGAAGTTTTCATGGACTTGCTTCTTTCTATAGAAGATTTGTCCCAAACTTTGGTACCATTGCCGCACCACTCAATGACATAGTGAAAAAGGATGTGGTCTTTCATTGGGGAGAAGCACAACAAAATGCTTTTGACACTTTGAAAGAAAAATTGACTAATGCTCCCATCTTGGCCCTTCCTAATTTCACTAAGACATTTGAGATTGAGTGTGATGCTTCAAGCATAGGTATTGGGGCTGTTCTCCTTCAAGAGGGCCACCCCATAGCCTATTTTAGTGAGAATTTGAAGGGAAGTCATCTCAATTATTCCACCTATGATAAGGAATTATATGCACTTGTTAGGGCTTTGTTTACTTGGCAACACTATCTTTTTCCCAAAGAGTTTGTGATACATAGTGATCATGAATCTCTTAAATATTTCAAAAGCCAAAACAAACTTAACAAGAGGCATGCTAAGTGGGTGGAATTCATTGAGCAATTTCCTTATGTGATCAAACACAAGCAAGGAAAAGTAAATATTGTGGCGGATGCTCTTTCTAGAAGATACACTTTGCTAAATCTTTTAACCTCTCAATATCTTGGTTTTGATCACATTAAGGAACTTTATCATGATGACCTTGATTTTTCTCTCATCTATCAAGAGTGTCTTAAGGGAGGACACAAAGATTTTTTTATTCAAGATGGCTTTCTTTTTAAAGGAAAACGTCTTTGTGTTCCTCAATGCTCTATTAGATTATCTCTTGTTAGAGAAGCTCATGAAGGGGGTTTAATGGGACATTTTGGGGTTGCTAAAACTTTGGATGTGTTGCATGAACATTTCTTTTGGCCTCATATGCATAAACATGTTCATAGTTTGTGTGATAAATGCATAGCTTGCCGCAAAGCTAAGTCTAAAATGCATCCCCATGGTCTATATACTCCTCTTCCTATCCCTTCAATGCCTTGGGTAGATATATATATGGATTTCATCTTAGGCTTACCCAAGACATCAAAGGGAAAGGACTCCATTTTTGTGGTAGTGGATCGTTTTTCAAAGATGGCTCACTTTATTCCTTGCCACAAAGTGGATGATGCATGCCACATTGCAAACCTCTTCTTCCAAGAAGTGGTTCGCCTACATGGGATTCCTAGGTCTATAGTGTCCGATAGAGATCCCAAGTTCTTGAGTCACTTTTGGAAGACCTTGTGGGGCAAGCTTGGGACTAAGCTTTTATTTTCTACCACTTGCCACCCACAAACTGATGGTCAAACCGAGGGGGTGAATAGAACTTTGGGACAACTATTGAGATGTTTTATTTTGGGGAATCCTACAGTGTGGGAGAATTTACTACCCCATGTTGAGTTTTCATATAATCGTGTAGTAAATTCTACCACCTCACATTCTCCTTTTGAGGTGGTCTATGGGTTTAATCCCCTAACACCTCTTGATCTTCTTCCTATTCCCCTTCTTGGAGATGTCTTGTGCAAAGATGGGGATGAAAAGGCTTCTTTTGTGAAAACTTTGCATAAAGACATCAAGAAGAGAATTGAGAAGAAGGTTGGCAAGTATGCTGAACTTGCCAATAAGAGGAGAAAAGCATTGTTGTTTGATGAGGGCGATTGGGTTTGGCTTCACTTGAGGAAGGATCGCTTTCCTACTCAAAGGAAGTCCAAACTAATGCCTCGAGGGGATGGACCTTTCCAAATCCTCAAGAGGATTAATGACAATGCTTATGAGTTAGATATGCCTGATACATTCTTAGGTAGTCATACTTTTAATGTCAGCGATCTAACTCATTTTTCTGTAGGTCTCCAAAATTCGTGGTCGAATTCTCTCCAACTCGGGGAGTATGATGGAGATCAAGCTCAAGAGGACATGGAGGCCAATCAACAAGATCAAGAAGAGGTAGAGGCACAAATGGAGGACGCCCATGGAGGTCAAAGCCCACCTCAAAGGCTTACAAGAAGCATGTTCAAAGCTTTAGGAGCTAGGGGACATTTATTTTCTCTTTTTGTAATTTCTTTGGTTGAAGGTGCTTAGAGGGAAACATTAGAAACCTCTTTTTTTATAGCATCTTTTAGGCTTTAGTTAGGAGCTTTAGGAAGGGGGGTGTATTAGTAGATAGGTGTAGGAGTAGAATAGGAGGTGCCAAAGTGAAGGAAGAGGTCACACCTTCCTCATGCCTTGTAAATAGGCGCCGGTTCTAGATTGTTTTAAGGGGGGAAATTTGAAATTGTTTAGCTTGCATTTTCAGCACCTTAGGCTATAAATAGAGGTGCTTCCTTTGTAAATTTCAGATTTGAATTTTAGAGAAAAGAAACTATACTCAAATTTTGAGTGATCATTGGAGAGCTTTTGAGCCTTCTTCTCTAGTCTCATCTTGAAGGATCCATGGTGTCCTCAAGTGGCGGCAGCACACTCATCTAGGAGCAACCATCCTTCTAGTGGCGTGATCATCCAACCATACATCCATCTTCATGAGCACTCTCTTCTCCTTCCTTTCTTCTTTTGTTATTTCCTTGTCTTAGCTTGTTTCCTTGTTGATTTTGGTTCGGCAGTTTCAATTTTAATATTGTTGCTTCGGTTCTTTTGTGGTTCTTGGTTGTTCTTCATCTTTCTTCTTCATTTTCCAGCCTTTTGTTCGGTTCAATTTAATTTCCAGCTTTCAAATTCAGTTTGCTTAGCTTTTGTGCCTTTTTGTTCGGTTCAATTTGACAATAGTTGGATCTTCTATATGAGTTTGTGTTTTGGCACTAGTTTTGGTGAGTTCTTGTTCATAGAACCTTGATCCATTTCTATGATAAAGTGCCTAGCTCTTAACCAACTCAAGATGATTCCTAAGAATGTCAAGAATCATTCTAATTGTGCTAGTGGAATCACATCAACATCTGTGCCAAATTGCTTCTACACAAACAACCCACTTTCCACTTTATTTCCTGCCGTTTGTATTAGCTCAAGACTACCGTCACAGTCCCTACACCAACCTTTCCCCTACTCCTGTTCTAAAACAAATTGTTACGCACCACCGGTCTCAACAAGCATATTGACATACTAGCTTAAAGAGTGTAGGTAATTTAGCGGATACACAGTGGAAATGTAAAAATTAGTCAAATCTTTATAAGCATACTCATAAGCACTTGTTGCAAGCCCTGATTCTGCCCAAACAATTGATGAGAATTGTTCTGCAACTTGAGCCTCACAACCAACAACTTTTACTGTTCCACATATAGACAGAAATAGGATTTTGGTATTTTCATTTAACTTCTTTGAAGTAATTTCAGAATTATTCTCCTTTTGTTGCTTTATCACAGCCAAATCCTTATTGGTTCATGTGCTTAGCAGAATCGTCATGAACGCTTGACTAGGATGACCTTCTTGTTTTGCATTGACCATAAATACCAACTGCCACATTCTACAACACTGCACCAAGTTTCCTCCCAAGGAATTCACACTATAATCCTTCACAATTAACTTTATTTTCCTTTTGCTCCACCTTCATAAACATAGTTCTAAATTTATTTGTTAGAGTTCAAAACACATGGTTTGTCATTGCTTGATTGTCTTGCGCTGATACGGTGATGGAGAGGGGAAGGGGAAGAACACAAAGAAATCTAGAAAAATAAGTGTTGGGATAGAGATATAACAGAATAAAAAAACAACTTTCAAGATAAAAGTAACATAACCAAGAACATGCATACTCTCCTAGTCTAGTGGGATATATAATACCCTTTGAAAAGTTATTTGTCCTAATAGACAGCTGTGCTGAAAATAGTGAAAAGCTATAACAGAAAATCCTAACAGAAAAGGGGATCCAATCCCTACAAAGGACAAAAGAGATCCTTCAAAATATAGTCATTTAACCAAATGGCCTAGATATCCTTCTAATGGGCCTTGTGGTTGTGAGTCCAGTGTCAATAGTTGGCCCCTGCAGAGTAACCTTATCCTTAAGGTTTTGGATGGATGAACTTGGTGGAGGAGTTGTGGTGGATGACACGGTGGTATAGGAACTAGGGGTGCAGAAGGTAAAATGGGGTGGTGTGGTTATTGTTGGGTTATTATTGAGAGCGGATGTTAGTGTTTGGGGGGAGAACGATTGGTCCACGCTGGATATTTGGTGGTTGCTTGTTTGGGGAAAAAATGTTGGAATATTTGATGTGGGTGGTGGTTGGTGAGCCAAGGTAATTTTTGTTGTGTGGGGGTAGATGTGAGAGGGTGGGAATATATTGGGAAAGTGTGTTGGGTTTGGTGTGGGCTTTTAGGTCATGTTGGGGTGTGGTGTTGGCAAAGGGGGTTGAGAGTGGGTTGTAGAATGGCATGGGAAGCCCAAAGGGAAATGTTTGGAATGGGGAGGGTTTTGTAACGTTGAAAGTGGGTGTGTGCCAACTACTTGTATTGAATGCGGCACAGAGTCACGTGAAGGTGTTGTAGGGTGTTGGTGACGTGGAATAGTGTGGGTCATTAATGGAGATGGTGTGGTGTGCTCTGATGGTGTGGGTAGATGGTTAGGTGCATTTACTTGTGGAAGTAAATGGGTAGGTGTGGGAGTAAATGGGCACGTGAATCAGAGGTGGGTGGTTGGTGAAAGGGTTTAATGAGGGCTACTGATGGAGGACACGTGGTGTGTGTGGATGGCATCAGGGCTGCGTTAGGTGAGTTTGAAGTCTCACTTAGGGTTTCACTTAGGTTTATGTTGGAAGGGTGCAAAAGGTGCAGGTTTATTTCCTGGTTGGGAGGGTGGTGGGGTAGATGGGGTTTTGGTCCATCATATGGTTTGAGGAGAGATATGTGAAATACTGGGTGAACCTTGGAATCTGGTGGGAGAGCTAGTTCATAAGCCACTTCACCAATGTGTTTGGTAATAGGGTATGGACCATAGAATTTTCGAGAAAGCTTGTGGTGAGGGGAGCCGGTGAGGGATGTTTGGCGGTAAGCATGTCATCGGAGGAGTACCCAATTGCCGACGGTGAAAACGTAATGACGTCGTCCAGTGTTTGTTGTCTTGGCCATGCGTTGTTGCGACAACGCCAGATTTGTCTTCAACTGATGCAATATCTGCATTCGCTCTTGGAGGGTGGTTTCCAGATTGGGTTTTGATGCAGTGTTGGACACATAATTCGGGATAGAAGGTGGTGGTCTTCCGTAGAGCACTTGGAACAGGGTTGTTTTGATGGCTGAATGGTAAGAAGAATTGTACCAAAACTCGGCGAGGTGTAAGTATTTGTACCAACTCCGCGGATGGTCATTGGTGAAACACCGAAGGTATATCTCTAAACTTCTGTTGATAAACTCGGTTTGACCGTCTGTTTGAGGGTGATAAGTCGTACTAAATTTCAGGTTTGTTCCTTGTAGGTGAAAAAGCTCCTTCCAGAAGTTACTGAGGAAGAGCGGGTCTCAGTCTGAGATTATGGATTTCGGAATGCCATGCAACCTGCAGATCTCCACAAAAAAACAATTGGCTAATTGGAAGGCAGTGAAGGACGTGGGGAGGGCTATGAAATAAGCTGATTTTGAAAGTCGGTCACAGACCACCCAAATAACCGTATGACCGAAAGATGATGGTAAGTGAGTAATAAAATCAGTTGTTAGTTCATCCCAAATTTTGGTTGGGGGGGGGTATGGGTTGTAATAATCCTAAGGGTTTTTTGTTGATCGGTTTGTTCTGTTGGCAGGGGAGGCACTCTTTGATGAACAGTTTTGTGTCTCTGTACATATCTAGCTAATAGACAGAGGCAGCTAAACAAGCTAGAGTGGCTTTGAAACCGGAATGCCTTGCGGATGGGGTTGCATGAAACTCGTGAAGAATGGATGGGCGGAGATTGGTTGCTGATGGAATATAAAGTCTCTGACCGTGGTACAGTAAGTCATTATGAAAACTGAAATTTGAAATGGGAATACCTATCAATTTGTTTTTTTTCTTCCTGTCCATTTATTGTCTGATAGTATTTTTTTAATTTGGTGATGAGCTTTGGTACTGGGAGGAGATGGCTAAGAAAACTGAGGGTGGTGGCCTAGAAAGGAAATCGGCAGCTTGGTTGTGACATCCGGGCCGATAAAGGATATCAAAATTGTACCCAATAAGCCGTGAAGCCCATTTTTGTTGTTCCGGTGTATGGCAAGCGCTGGTAAGAAATCCCCTTAAACTTTGCTGGTCTGTGATAATTTGAAAGTGATTGCCAATGAGATAGTGCCCTCATTTCTTAACAGATTCAATAATTGCTAGCATCTCTTTCACGTATACTGAACTGCTTTGTTTCTTTAGACATTGCTTTTTAGTGAAAAAGGCAATAGGATGCCCTGCTTGAGATAAAACATCCCAATGGCGGAATTGGAAACGTCCATTTCCACTATAAAAGGAATGGTGAAATCAATGAGGTGCAAGATAGAAGGTGTAGTTAGGATATTTTTGAATTGTAGAAAGGTTGTGTTGGCCATGTGATTCCATGTAAAAACTTTCAATTTGAGTAAATCCGTGAGTGGAGAGGCAAGAGTGGCATATCCGCAGATGAACTTCTGGTAAAACCCCGCAATGCCCAAAAATGCACGCAGCGTAGTGAATGATTTGGGCTCGGGCCACTGTAGAATAACTTGATTTTTTTTCTGGATCCGAGGAAACTGTTCCCTGTTGAATGATATGGCCCAAATAGGTAACTATAGGGGCTGCAAAATTGCATTTTGATTCTTTAACAAAAAACTGGTGAGCCTGAAGTAATTGGAGAACAATGTTGAGATGTTGAATATGGTTTGTCATAGATATACTCTAGATTAAGATGTCATCAAAGAAAACTAATACAAAACGCCTTAGGTAAGGTCGAAGGAGGTCATTCATTGCAGCTTGAAAGGTAGACGGAGAATTAGATAAGCCAAATGGCATAACTAAAAACTCATAATGACCATCAAAGGTCCGAAAAGCTGTCTTGTGGTAGTCTGTGGGGTGTACCCGTATTTGGTGATAGCCAGATCTTAAGTCCAACTTAGTGAACATGTGTGCCTCAGTTAATTCATCCAAGAGTTCCTCAATCGTGGGGATAGGAAATATATCCTTCACCGTGATAGCATTTAGAGCCCTGTAATCCACACAAAATCTCCATGATCCATCTTTTTTTTTTATGAGTATGACATGGAAAGAGAAGGGGTTGGTACTTGGTCGTATGATGCCCTCATATAACATTTTTTTAATGAGAGAAGTCATAGTGTGTTTGTGGGTGTGGGGATAACGATAGGGTTTGATATTTTTGGGGGTGGAGTTTGGGATCAAGGGAATGTGATGGTCATGGGGGCGGTGGGGAGGCTACCCGTGAGGAGGTGAGAAAACTGAATGGTATGTATGGAGTAGGGTTTGAATCGCATGATGTATATTTGGTGGGGAAGGGTTGGGGCATGGTAAGGGATCCGGTTGAAAGGTGAGCAAATAAAGTGATGTTATGGCTTTGGTATGTAGGAGGTGACAAATATTGGTGACAGAAGCATGTGTGTCTAAGAGTTTGTTGGTTCCAACTAAGGTGATGAGGGTGTCTTGGTGATGGAAAGAGAGTTGTGGTGTGGAGAAATCTGCTTGTAGGGGTCCGAGGCAGCGCAACCAGTCCATTCCTAGGACTACATCTGCTCTTTCATTGTGATGGGGTAAAATGGGATGGAAAAACAATGATTTTGTATAGAAACAGTAACTGTAGGACTGAGATGTGTGCAATGAATTTTCTCGCCATTTCCAACCATGATGGAAAAAGGTTTAATAGGAAGGGTGCAAAGGTTGAGGTGATGGACTAGGCGAGGTTGGAGGATATTATGTGAACTCCCGGTGTCTATTAAAATGGTAATGGGTGTATGATGAATAAACCCCTGAAGTTTGAAGGTGTGGGCCGAGGGGGTCCAGACAAGGCCTAGAGAGATAGGTGTACATGGGTAGGGTCCTCAGTGTCAGAAACAGAATCTAAGACTGTGAAGGTTTCAGGGGGGTTTCTGGTGTAGGTTCTTCATTAAGCAGCAATAAGAAACGTTTGGTGATACATTTGTGACCAGGGAAAAAAATTTCTTCACAATTGTAACACAAGTCAGTTGCCCTACGTTCTTGTAATTGGGTGGATGAAAGCTTTTTTATAGGTAGTAGAGGTGGGTGTAGTGGTTGTTGTTTGGGGTTGGAAAATGGGATGTGGTGGTGGTGGTAAAAGATGGGGGGATGGTTGTGGAATGATGGGGTTACGGTAATATTTCCTTGAATCATGGATTTTAGATTCCAAGAGCTTTGCAAGGCCCATGGCTTGGGTGATTGAGGTAGGTTGAAGAACAACAATCTCTCTTCTGATTTCTGGGACCAAAGCTGAAATAAAACTGATCCTGCCGACAACTCGAGCATGGAGGAATTGCCTTGTCGCTTGCTTGACCCGCCTCTGGCAACTGTGTTATCTACAAGAACACTCTTAGAACCTCCTCCTTGGAACTCCGAACGCAACCTGCAAACACACAGATGGCGCCTCTAGCGGCCGTTTGCACTCCGACGCTCAAGTTAGATCCCAGAATCACTAGAAAATAATGTGTGTAAAAAACAGCGTGTGTGTATTTCCCTCTGATTCTCTTTTTATCCCCCTTTGTGTCTGTGCCTAACAGAATTCTGCTACGCTGTCCTCTGCGCGTGTCAGAATTTTGTTATGCTTTTGTACGAAAACGTACCACAGTCAGGGTTGTGGGTGTCTGGATTTTCTGTCTGTACCTTTCACAACACGGAGTGCACCTTTATCTGGGTCGCGCCCCTCTCAGTCAGTGACACGTGGAGGCATGCAACTCGCATCTAACCGTTCACGTGCCTCCACCTGAAGGGCTCTAGCACATCTCTTGTGCGCCTAAGTTATTCCCTTGCGGAGTAACTTAGCGCGTTTCTTCCATCTGGGTGAAACCGCACATTCCCAGGAGAACGCCAGGTGTGGCTGGACTAGGCACACTCACCAAGCATTGCTCTCTGCATACACGATTTCCCCTTCACGATGCCATGCACGTAATGGGTTGAGAGAGTAACCAATCACTGACCGGTTTACTGACTCCCTCAGGCCACTCTCGTGCACGACTATGCCGACGAGGAGCTCTGCTTTCTCTGAGGTATGATCATGCGAGGTCCATGCGTAACGCTCTCGCTGGGAATCTCAGTCCCAGTTTAACTGCGTGTAACACGAAACCCCGATGACCATGCACCCGATGACTGATCGGTGCTCTCTTGTTTCTCGCGTTCTCCCCCGGGTGTTTATCTTGGAACTGATCTGTCGGTGGCCACTCAGTTACTGACCACCGATAACCATACCGGGTGATCTCCTCCCCGATTTCTCTGCCACCTGATCCACGTGTCACCGTGCGAGTGGTCCACGTGGTTATCTGCTGCTGACATCATCGACTATCGATGACCGACCGGATCACAAGCCCCCCAGTCACGAGTTGTGAACTCGTTCTCAGCGAAGAGACTAAGTGGTCGCGCTCTCGGTCCACGTGGCAAGTGGGGCCGCATCACGTGCCACCTCACGTGTTGCCCTTTAACGTTACAACTTCCTTTCTTAATCTTGCGACACGTGGCCGCATCAACGGCCAGCGTGGAGTGCCGCTAGCGCTTCCCTTATTCAAATAGGCGCGCGTTTTCACTGTTTCATCATCTTCTTCAACACTCTCAGGCTCACTTCGAATTCCCTCTCTGCGCGCCCATCCCCCTTCAAGCTTTCTACCTCTCAACCTTTCGCGATCACTCAAAGGTATGGTTTTTCTTCTTCCTTGGTCTATTTAGGCTCTTTTCACTGATTGCATTCGTCCCTTTCATTATCATGCATTCATCTTCTCTGTTTTTCCTCTTCTCGACCCGCGCTAGGGTTTTCACGCCCTTCACTCTGCTTTCTGCTTCTCCCTCTTCCTCTTTTTTGCCTGGACATCTCTTTCTTCTTCCCTTCCTCTGTTTTTCACCGAACCATTCATCATTTCTTCTTCTTCCATTCCTCTGACCCTTCATTTTTCTCCATTGCAGTTATCTCGCAATGGCTCGCTTAAAACAAACCGCTCGAATCGTCGCTTCGTCTTCTGGTGCACAGCCTTCAGCAAGTGCACCGGCGCCGCCACCACCCAATGCAACCTCCTACCATGACAACGCCAGGGTCTACGACTGGGCTCTCTTGCCGTTGCTGGCCGAAACCTCCACCCTACTACCACAGGGTCACCTCCAATCCCTTCTGAGCAACGACCCAGATGAGCCTTCTTGCGCCGTCGACAGGGAAAACGATTTTAATATCCGTATACGCATTCCTCCACGAGGGATGCCCATCTGTGCGGATGACAGGGCCACCAATGGGGTGCCCTTCACCTTCGTCTACTCCGCCATCTTCAAGAGGTTGAAGTTGCGCCTGCCCTTCACCTTTTTCGAGAAGGAGGTGATGATGGAGCTGAACGTCGCGCCCTGCCAACTCCATCCAAATGCTTGGGCTTTGATCCGGGCATTTGAGATTCTCTGCAATTACTTCGGAATTAACGCCTCCGTGGATGTGTTTCTCTACTTCTTCAAGGCGAAGAACCCTGGGGACAGGTCCTGGGTTAGTCTGAATGGGGTTGCTGGATGGGTGCTCTTGGGCCTGTATCAGCAATCCTTCAAAGATTGGAAAGGCAGGTTCTACATGATATCTACCACCCCACAAAGTCCAACATTGCTCGAGGGGTACCCCCTCTACTGGGTTCCTGGGGTTGAGTTCAAGAAACCCCGGGATCTCAAAGCCATGGCCCCCTACGAGCGCGAGCTATGTGGGTTGTTCCTGGGGGCCAAGTACAACTCTGCTCTTCTCATCAAACATGAGTTTGATGTGTTGGTTTTGAAAAAATATATAGGTAGGCTCTTCCTCTTTCACCTCTTAGGATACTTGCACATTTTCATGCTTGCTTGCATACATTTTGACTCACTTGCATAACTATGCCATCTAACTCTTCCTTTTCCCTTCGATGTAGATACGATGTCAGGGAAGGAAAGGAGGAAATCTTTGTTGGAGCTTGCCAGACTCAAAGGGGCCAAAGGGACTGGCTCCTCTTCTTCCACCACCGATCCTATCGCCGCTCCTCCTCTCTCGGTCGCGCCAGCTGAAGGCCCCGAGCCAGGAAGGAAGAGAAGAAAGCTGGTGAAGGCCTTTCCTTCATCTGCTGCTGCTCCTGCTCCCTCAACCGAAGAGGAGAGCTCAGGCTCTCCTCTCGTACACCGCAAGAGGAAACTTCCAGCGGTTGGGGGGGCTTCATCTCTTCAGCCTGGGGAGATTGAGGTAGTGGAGATAGAGGAAGGTTCACCCTCGCCTCCTTCTATTCAACCTGCCCCAGTGCCAACAAGCTTTCCCTCTCCTCAACAACTGCCATCCCCAGCTCCTCAATCACCATCTCCTTCCCCAACAGGCCAACCACTTGGTCAATCCACTCCATCTGCTGGGGGCGATTCTGCTCGCTCGGGGGATCTCCCGGGACCTCTCGTGACGCCACCACCACCGCCAACCTCCGCCGCTACCGCTGAAGGCGGTGGGGCCAGCTCTCGACCAAGCGGCTCTGGAGCAAGCAATGAGAACTTCAGCCGAGTTATTGCCTTGGTCCGACAGCTCATTCGCAGTCGGGAGCTTGTCGAGTGGAACGGGGAGGAGGTGGACATGCACCTAGCGAAGCAGATAGTGCTTTCCTTGGAGTTTTCCACCCAGCACCGCAAGCAGCTAATCATGGAGAAAAGGATCAAGGAGCTTGAGCATGACAAGGAGTCACTGCAAAGTGACTTTGAGGCTGCCCAAGGATCCGTAGAGCTGATGAGGGGTATGGTGGAGAAAGCCAGGGGAGAGTACCTAGCGCAGGTCCAAGAGACCATCAAGACTGAGATCTTGATGGGGCAAGCCATCAATGTCTTGGACTGCGAGGTGGTGGAGTTGCGAGGCAAGGTGACCCACCTGGAGGCCGAGACTTCCTCTCTACGCCAACTGAACTCACAACTGGCGGGGGATCTCGAGTCTGCCAGAGAAACGGCCGTTACTGGGGAGAAGAAGCTCGAGGAGGTGGTGAGCAAGCTGTCTGAGGCAAAGGGCCAATTGGAAGAAGCTGCTTCTTCCATTGCTTCCCTTACCACCGAGAAGAATGTTGCGGAGGCCTCCAAGCAAAAGCTCGAAGTGGAGAATGCTGACCTTATGGGCGTGGGCGCTGAAGCCCTTGCTGATGGGTTCGAGCTGGCACTCGAGCAGATCAAATGCATTCTCCCGGATCAGGACCTCTCCCAGTTCAGCATTTATCACAAAGTGGTAGATGGAAAACTCATCCCTCCTCCTTGAGCTCTTTCTCTCTTTTTTCTTTGTAATTTTACACTTCTGCACAATTTGTTGTACTTGAACTTGTATAAACTTTGTCGCTTAATATATACTAGTTTCAAACGCATATCTTTCTCTCCTCATTTTCTTAAGCTTTTTCTTTCTCTTTGCACACGACTAACTGTTAACCAGCTTAGGCTTAGCGCGATCTGCCTTCTTTGATCTTGTCCTCTACTTTGATCACGACTAACAACTCTCTTAGCTTCGTCCTTAACAGTTCTTGTGCACCGCTTCGTACTGGATGACTGACAAGGCATAGCCTGTCTGCTAGCTTGTTGTGTAGGAATATGTTTGGAAAAGTTTCCTCCGACAAGGAAAGACTGATCAATCATCGTTCTTCAAGCAGCGTACCCACCAACAACTCATCAGTCATCGTTCTTCAGGCAGCGTACCCACCAACAACTCATCAGTCATCGTTCTTTGTACTTCACTTTGCTTCTCTATCGCTCTAGCGCTAAGGGCATCGATCGTCAGAGGTGATACCTTGTTTGGCGAAACTTGCTCAACTGCGTGAACTCAGCAATACTTGAACTTGACCCTCCATGTTTTAACTCGAGCAAGTTGTTTAACCTTATAACAAACTTGGCAAACTGTTAACTCAAAGTAAACTTGAGCAACTATCAATTCTTCGGCGATGACGTTCAATAAAACTTGTGAACTTAAGGCAACAAACCTTAACATAAAATCACTTACTAAGCAGCAGGTTTTGACTCAAACTAGTATTAAAATACAGTTTACCTGATCTGCCAAGTGAAATACCCCCTACTTCTGTCATCGCCCGGAACTCTTCTGATCTGGTACTCGCCGCACAACCCCTTCTCTGTCTCAACTTTCACGCCATAAGGTTCTGGCGATGTTACCTTTCTTCTTTTCCCTGACCTGATCATTCTTCCCTCATCTAGGGATAGAGGCGCCTTTCGGATCCTTCTGTTCTGAAACTAGTATATATTAAGCGACAAAGTTTATACAAGTTCAAGTACAACAAATTATGCAGAAGTGTGAAATTACAAAGAAAAAAGAGAGAAAGAGCTCAAGGAGGAGGGGTGAGTTTTCCATCTACCACTTCGTGATAAATGCTGAATTGCGAGAGGTCCAAATCTGGGAGAACGCATCGGATCTGCTCGAGCGCCAGCTCGAATCCGTCAGTAAGGGCGTCAGCACCCACGTTCATAAGATCGGCGTTCTCAGCCTCTAGTTTTTGCTTTGAGGCCTCCGCATCATTTTTCTCGGTGGTAAGGGCAGCAAGGGAAGAGGCAGCTTCTTCCAATTGGCCCTTTGCTTCAGACAGTTTGCCCACCACCTCCTCAAGTTTCTTCTCCCCAGTAGCGGCCGCTTCCCTGGTGTACTCGAGCTCCCCCACTAGTTGAGAGTTCAGTTGGCGTAGGGAGGAGGTCTCGGCCCGCAGTTGCACCACCTCGCAGTCCAGTGAATTGACGGCTTGCCCCATCAAGATCTCAGTCTTGATGGTCTCTTGGACCTGCGCTAGGTACTCTCCCCTAGTTTTTTCCACCATGCCCCTCATCAGATCTACGGACCCTTGGGCAGCTTCGAAGTCACTTTGCAGTGACTCCTTGTCATGCTCAAGCTCCTTTACCCTCTTCTCCAGGGCTATTTGCTTGCGGTGCTGGGTGGAAAACTCCAAAGAAAGCACCATCTGCCTAGCCAGGTGCATATCCACCTCATCTCCGCTCCATTCGACGAGCTCTCGGTTGCAGATGAGCTGTCGAACCAAGGTGATGACCCGGCTGAAGTTCTCATGGCTAGCCCTAGAGACGCTTGGTCGCTAGCTGGCCCCACCACATTCAGCAGTAGCAGCGGAGGTTGGTAGTGGTGGTGGGAGACCCCCGAATGAGCAGAAGCGCCCCCAGCAGGAGGAGCAGATTGACCAAGAGATTGGCCTGCTGGGGGGGAGATGGTGGTCGAGGAGCTGGAGATGGCCGTTGACGGGGAGAGGGAAGGCATGTGGGCACTGGGGCAGGTTGAGTAGAGGGAGGAGGGGGTGAACCTTCCTCTACCTCCACCACCTCAATCTCCCCAGGTTGAAGAGATGAGGCCCCCTCAACCGCTGGTAGTTTCCTCTTGCGGTGTACAAGAGGAGAGCCAGAACTCAACTCTTCTTTTGAGGGAGCAGCAGCAGCAGCAGATGAAGGAAAGGCCTTCACCAGCTTCCTTCTTTTCCTTCCTGGCTCGGGGCCTTCAGCTGGCGCGACCGAGAGAGGAGGGGCTGCAATAGGATCGGTGGTGGAAGAAGAGGAGCCAATCCCTTTGGCCCCCCGGAGTTTGGCAAGCTCCAGCAGAGCTTTCCTCCTATCCTTCCCTGACATTGTATCTACATCGAAGGGAAAAAGAAGAGTTAGATGGCCTAGTTATGCAAGTAAGTCAAAATGTATGCAAGCATGTATGAGAATGTGCAAGTATCCTAAGAGGTGGAAGAAGAAGAGCTACCTATGTATTTTTTCAGAGCCAACACATCGAACTCATGTTTGATAAGGAGTGCAGAGTTGTACTTGGCCCCCAGGAACAACCCACATAGCTCGCGCTCGTAGGGGGCCATGGCTTCGAGATCCCGGGGTTTCTTGAACTCAACCACAGGAACCCAGTAGAGGGGGTACCCCTCGAGCAACGTTGGACTTTGTGGGGTGGCAGATATCATGTAGAACCTGCCTTTCCAATCTTTGAAGGATTGCTGATACAGGCCCAAGAGCACCCGTCCAGCGACCCCGTTCAGACTAACCCAGGACCTGTCCCCAGGGTTCTTCGCCTCGAAGAAGTAGAGGAACACGTCCACGGAGGCGTTATGCCCGAAGTAATTGCAGAGAATTTCAAATGCCCGGATGAAAGCCCAGGCATTTGGATGGAGTTGGCAGGGTGCGACGTTCAACTCCATCATCAGCTCCTTCTCGAAAAAGGTGAAGGGCAGGCGTAGCTTCAACCTTTTGAAGATGGCAGAGTAGACGAAGACGAAGGGCACCCCATTGGTGGCCCTATCGTCCGCGCAGATGGGCATCCCTCGAGGAGGAATGCAGATTCGGATGCTAAAATCGTTTTCCCTGTCGATGGCGCAAGAAGGCTCATCGGGGTTGTTGCTCAGCAGGGATTTGAGGTGGCCCTGGGGCAGTAGGGTGGAGGTTTCGGCGAGCAACGCCAGGGGGGCCCAGTCGTAGACCCTGGCGTTGTCGTGGTAGGAGGTTGCAACGGGTGGTGGTGGAGCTGGCGCACTTGCAGAAGGCTGTGCACCAGAAGACGAGGCAATAATGCGAGCAGTTTGTTTCAAGCGAGCCATCGCGAGATAGCTGCAATGGAGGAAAAATGAAAAGTCAGAATGAATGGAAGAAGAGGGAATGATGAATGGTTCGGTGAAAACAGAGAAGGGGAAGGAGAAAGAAATGCCCAGGTGAAAAGAGGAAGAAGGAGAAGCAGAAATCAGAGCAAGAACGCGAAAAACCCTAGCGCGGGTCGAGAGAGGGAAACAGAGAAGATGAATGCATGATAACGAGAAAGATGAATGCAATCGGTAAAAATAACCTAAGTGGACCAAGGAAGAAGAAAAACCATACCTTTGAATGATCGCAAGAGTCTTGAAGGTAGAAAGCTGGAAGAAGGATGGAAGCGCAGAGAGAGTTCGCAGAAAGTTTAAGAGTTGATTGAAGAAGATGAAGAAACAGTGAAGGCGCGCGCCTATTTGAAAAAGGGAAGCGCTAGCGACACTCCACACTGACCGTTGATGCGTCCACGCGTCGCAAGATTAAGGGAGGAGGTTGTAACGTTAAAGGGGCCGCACGTGAGGTGGCACGAAATGTGGCCCACATGCCACGTGGACCGAGGGCACGACCACTCAGTCTCTTCGCTGAGAACGAGTTCACAGCTCGAGACTAGGGGGCTTGTGATCCGGTCGGTCATCGGTAGTCGATGACGTCAACAGAAGATAACCACGTGGACCACTCGCAGGGTGACACGTGGACCAGGTGACAGATAGATCAGGGTGAACGTGATCGGTTGTCAGTAACCAAGTGACCACCGACAGATCAGTTCCCAGATGAACGCCTGGGGGCAGAACGCGAGAAGCAATAGAGCACTGATCAGTCATCGGGTGCATGGTCATCGGGGTCTCGTGTTTCACGCAGTTAAACTGGGACTGAGGTTCCCAGCGAGAGCGTTATGCATGGACCTCGCATGAGCACATCTCAGAGAATCGTGCACGAGAGTGGCCTGAGGGAGCTAGTAAACCGGTCAGTGATTGGTGATTCCCTCAACCCATTACGTGCGTGACACCGTGAAAGGTAAGCCGTTTACGCAGAGAGCAACGTTTGGTGAGTGTGCATAGACCAGCCACACCTGGCGTCCTCCTGAGAGTATGCGATTTACCCAGATGGAAGAAATATGCTAAGTTACTCCGCAAGGGAATAACTTAGGCGCACAAAGAGAAGCACTAGAGCCCTTCAAGTAGTGACACGTGTATGGTTAGATGTGAGTTGCATGCCTCCACGTGTCATCATCTGAGAAGGGCGCGGTCTTGATAAAGGTGCACTCCGTACCGCTAAGGGTACAGACAAGCGCAGCCAAGCGCAGAGACGCGCAGACACGCACAGACACTCACACTCTACTGATTCTGGAGGTACGTTGTCGCAGAAAAGCATAACAGGGTTCTGGCACATGCCAGAGGGGCATAACAGAATTCTGTTAGGCCCAGATACAGGGAGAGGCATAAAAGAGAATCAGGGTGAGATTCAGAGAAAAATAGAAAAAAAGAGAGCAAGAGTTTTCACACACACTACTAGTTTTTCTCATTGGTGGTTCTGTGATCTAACTTGATCGTCAGAGTGCAAACGGCCGCTAGAGACGCCGTCTGTGTGTTTTGCAGGTTGCGTTTGGAGATCCTAGAGAAGGTTCTGAGGGTGATTTTGCAGATAACACAGTCGCGTAGACGGGGCGAAGAGAGCTGCGAAGCGATTCCTCCACGCTTGAGTTGTCGGCAGGATCATAACCATTTAACCAAATGGGCCTAGATACCCTTCTAATGGGCCTTGTGGTTGTGAGTCTATTATCATGCGCCTTCACTCCATTGTCTCCAACTTTGATTCTAATTTGTCTTCTGCATAAGCTGCTCCTTTTCATGCCCAAACCAGAACCAGAACATCTGCAAGCTACATTGAAGATTGTACAAACACCAAATATAAATAAATAATATAAAATACCATTTTGTGTGGACACCGACGTAAAAATTACATGGTTTCACAATCTATGTGACTGTTTAGCCGACGCTACTTGCGTCCCAACATAGGCTCACGCTTCTTTTTGCGTCCACAATATTACTTTTCAAATTTCATAAAACGCTAAGTTCACGATAACTCCACTTTTGCGTCAATTATTTTCACCTTGTGTCTCCTATGTTAATAAGCACATTTCTTGTAGTGAATTAATTCTTTTAAAATTTATTTTAAAGTTTTCAAAAATATTTTTTAATATTTGTTTTAAAAAATTACTTTTTGAATTTTTTTTAATAAAATACAATTTTAAATATTAATTTTAATTTTTTTAAATACTGTTTTTATGAAATAAATTAGTAATTATAAAAAAATGTTAATTATTGAATAAATAAAAAATTTAATTACATTTTTAATATATCAAAATAAATTAATAAAAAAAAGGTATCCAAACAATTATAATTTATGATAAATTTATCTGATTCTTCAAGTTTGACATAACTAAATAGCTATTGATGTTGAATGTGGTCACAATTATGGGAAAGATGGGAAGAGAATAACATTGAAAATGCTGCCAATGGCCATGATATCTTGTCATAGCTTTTCTAATTCTTTTCTGACCCATCCACTTCGACCACTTTCAAATGAACAAATACTCCAATTCTTTCATTATAAAGAATCAAATGTTCTCGACCTTATTCTCTTAATAAACTCATTCCTAAGCATAAGTAACAGCATTAAGAGCATTTACATTTACGGTTCATATATATTTTATCAAATTATGGCAACAAGAATTGTGACCTATTGTAGAATCGTATATATATATATATATATATATATATATATATATATATATATCTTCTTACGTAGGATACCACCCACATTCTTTGCATGCCAGATTCCAGAAATGAAAAATTGATGACTGATATATGATTCAACTATAAAGATTAAGAAAATCGAGACTGCTAGACCTAATGATTCCCACTTCACCACTGTCTAGGTTAAATGCATGGTTTATGCTGCTGATGATATTTTTTGGCTACAAGAGAATACCACTATAAATATAACAACTTGGCAAACGTTTCCAAAGCAAGAAGTAGAAGATTTTGATGAAGCAGATGACAAAGGCATATATATACTTCAGGTTTTCCCTAGAGTTCCCTTGAACGCTTCATTGAGGGTTCTATCATCATATCAAAAGATAATCCATACTGAAGTGTTTGGGGGAACTCCTGGTGATACTTGAAATTCAAAAGAGAAAAAGTTATTGAGGAAATAAAATCTTGTTTTATGAAGTTTCAAGTTTTTCATTCACTACCAAATGAAAAAGGTTAGTGAATGGTATTTAGTTTACTTTCATTATATTTTGAATACGTGGTTCTTTGTTTAATTTCAAACCATTTTGAGGCGAATCTGTGATCTCTCATAACTGATTATGTACACACCTTAGCAATAATCGACACCCTATTCTTAGACCGAGTTGTGTCGTGTGTACCATGCTAAATGTTTTTTTTTTAAGTTTTTTTTTCTATTTGATTTTAGAATTATATGATTTTCACAATCTCATAAATTTAATTATCTTGATCCATAGAGAATTTTTTTTTAATATGTTGATAATAGATTATCACAAAATTGATTTTCTCCTTCTTGACCATTTTTTCATTTTTACAAGACTTTCTGATGGAGAACAATATCTCACGTACTTGGTTGAAGGAGGAACAATTTCTTTCTCTTAAAAACAATAATCAGCACATTCCATCAATGTACCTAAAATCTAGAAACTAATTTCTCAAATTTCAAAACTACCTTTTCAAATTTCATAAACTACCTTTTCAAATTTCATAACCAACTAATATTATCTTTTATTTTATGATTTATTTTTTAAGCCACATATATGCCACGTAGGCCATATATATGCATATTTTGCATTCTCCCAATTGACAAATGTGGTAGAACTACGTTAATGGATAATAAACCATAAATATAGTGCACATAACATAAGGTTGAAATATCTTAAGCATTGGTTATATCATCATTAAGTATAGGCTAATATGAGTCTTATAGAGGTTTTACGTCATTAAATCGGCATAATTTCTTTCAAGTACTATAATATTAGTTTTCTACTTAATATGACCTATAAATGAAAGGCTCATGATGGTCCAACAATAATATCTTAGTCAAAGACAAATCTTGTTATATTAACATAACTCATTATTTATATACAACAACTAATTCACTAAAACATGATGCAAATATCAGAAACAGTAATTTAATAAGCTCAGAGTGCCAATACATAAAGAGCATAAAACTCAGTCATAATGTCAACAAGGGTTTTTAGTAACACTCATTCTTTCAACATGATCATTAAATGTCTTTGGTGGCAGACCTTTAGTCAAAGGATCTGCAACCATAAGATTGGTGTTAATGTGTTCAATTGACAACCTTTGTTTCTGAACTTTTTCTTTAACGGCAAGGTATTTCAATTCCATGTGTTTAGCACCCTTTGAATACTTGTCGGTTTTAGAAAAGAAGACTGGTGTGATATTATCATAATAAGTTTTCAATGGCTTGGCAATATCGACAATTCCAAGTCTTGAATAAAGTTTCGCAGTCATAATCTCTGAACAGTAACCTCAAAACATGCCACAAACTCAACCTCCATAGTGGATGCAACAATGATAGATTGCTTCTCACTCGTCCATGAGATTTCTCCTCCAACTAAAAGAAACAAATAATTAAATGTAGATTTTCTTGTATCCACACATCCAGCATAATCTGAATATGAATATCCTATCACCTCAAGGTGATTAGATCTCCTATAAGTGAGCATGTAATTTTTTTTATACCTTCCCAGCATTCCAACAAAAAAATCGATATATGGTCTAGTACAAGTTTGAGCATACATCAACCTGCGAACGTGATGACTTTTTACGGCAAGTGCACTGCGTTGTCAAAAGTAATATTTCTCCCTAAGGATGGATATTGATCCCACAAGGTGTTAGAATAGATGGCTTTAAACTAGAGGGGGGTGAATTGTTTAAAGAGGGTTTTCGCAAACTTTTCAAACAAGAATGAAATTATCTCAAGAAACAATTGATTCAGAAATTCAGTTCGCCAAAACAGCAAGCAAAAGCTGCAGTACCAGAAAAACAATCGGTTGTTTCACAGAAACAATCGGTTGTTTCACAGAAACATTCGGTTGTTTCACAGAAACATTCGGTTGTTTATACCAGCTAACAACAAAATAAAACTGAATTTAAAGAGTTAGAGATAGAGAGATTGTACACAATTGTTTATACTGGTTCACTCCAAACTCAGAGCTACATCCAGTCTTCTCATAAACCCTGAGGAAATCCACTAAGCAATCACACCTTGATCACTTACACAACAACCAAGAGAATGACCTTGAACACCTCAAGAAACACACTTTCCTTGGCCAACACACCAACACTAAGATTGCTGATCTTGATCCCCTCAAGAACACACAGCCAATCTCAGCACACACAGAAACGAAACTTGTTTAACAGAGTACAAGGATTACACTTGTTACAGAAGATAATCTGAAATCAATACAAGCAGAATCCTATTCCATACACATTGATCAATCACAAACTCTTAGCAATCTCAGCTCTTTGAAAAACTCAAAAAACTCTTAGCAAAAACTTGTCAAAGATTAATTGTCAAATCTGTTTTTCTGAATTTATTCAAAGATGTAGTTTGTTATCAAATCTTAACAAACTCTTAAATTGCATTTAAAGATTGGTCAAAGCATTTAATGACTGGAGCATAAGCAGTTAAATCATTTAAAGCTCAGTCAAAGATAAAACAGTTTTTCTGTTATGGTCCCAAAACAAACAATCGGTTGTTTCCTCGAAACAATCGGTTGTTTTGGTACTTAACAGTTCAACCATTTTAAAAACAGTTTTCAATCTTTTTCTCAAAACACCTAAGTATAAACAATCGGTTGTTTCGACAAAACAATCGGTTGTTTTAACTTAGTTTGAAAACATTTTACTTTCACAAAGATTGAGAATGCTTATGCTTTAGATTTAATCAAAGGGTGGATTACAACATCCAAACTACCCCGGAACTAAGCTAAACCAGCACAGCAACATCAAGCACAGCCAAGGCTTCAACATCCTTCAAAGGATTTGGATTCTTCAAAGCTTGAACACCACTTGGTTCAACAATCTCCCCCTATTTGATGAAGACAAATCTCTGATGCTTGTGTTGTACCTGATTGAATCTGAAGCAGTTCCTGCAAAATACATTTTTGACAAAGCATAGAACTTCTGATATTTGGTTAGAACAGATAAACAGTAATAAACTTCAGAGCTAAATATCAGAAAATATTACCCATCCCAAACTGTTTTAACAAATAAAACAGAAACTTAAACACAGCATATATCTCCCCCTATTTTTCTTCACAAATAGACAATGAGAAGAGATAAAAAAGATATTGTTTTGATTACATCAGAATTAAAGCAGCAACAGCAGAAGGAAAGAAATTTAAAAACCAGATATAACAACAAGAAAACAATCGATTGTTCCGATAACCAATCGGTTGTTTTTCCTTCATTCTTCTTCATCAGCAAACTAAAGATCAAAGATTTGATTCTTGATAGCTTCAATTTGTTCATCCAGAGTCATGAACCTTGCATCCATGTTGTTGAATCTATTATCAATGTTCTGGAAGTTGCTAACACACAAATCATGAAGATTCCTTTGATTCTCCCCAAAAGTATTAAGCCTATTTATCATGTATCTTTCAAAAGAAGACATGGTTGACATTCCATCTTCCTGATCTCTAGCACCAACACTAGGTCCAGCATCTTGATAATCTTCAGGTGGATCTTCATGTTGAACATCCATATCAGCAGGTTCATCTTGTTCAAGATTAGCAGCACCACTAGATGAGGCACCATGATCACCATCCTTACTAATCCATTTTCCACCTACTTTGGTAAAACCCATCTTGCTGAGTGATCCATTGTTCAACTCTTGAGTTGACATGACCAACTCAGAAGTTTCATCTTCAAGGTTAACTTCAAAATAGAGTAGAAATTTAGATATCAAAACAGCATATGGATAATGATAATCACCTATCCTCATGGCTTTTTGCATGTGTTCTTTGATGATAAGGATCCAATTGATTTTGATTTTCTTGGTGATGCAGAAGATATATACCAGATCTTCTTCAGTTAGCACATAATGAATACTCCCCCTTGGAGTTAGAATCCAAGTTACAATGAGAGCAAGCAATCTCTCATCAAGCTTTAGACCTCCAACCGAGCATGTACTTACTTGAGCATGTTAATTCTTCAAGCAACTCTTGTAGAATTGGATTTTGTTAAAATCCTCCACCACTCCAAGGTTTCCCTTGTTGATTCTAAGACCAGAGAACTTGAGACCAGCAACAGCAGTCCACACTTCATGAGTTATCTCCATTTCTACACCCTTCACATGAGAAACTAGATTGTTTCCCTCAAACTTTAGGTTTGTGTAGAACACCCTCACCAAATCTGGATATATGTTTCCCTTCATCTCCAGGAATTTTCTGAGAGATTGATCCTTGAGCAGTCTTCTCACATTATCAAGCTTTTGACTTTTCATCCAATCAAAGCATACAACCTTGGGGTTGTTTATCTTCTTGATACTTGTTTCATACCTATACTTCTCAATGAGATCATTGTCTCCAGAAAACCAGCCTTCTAGCCTTCCTCCAGACCTTACTGCTCTGGATTTGACTCTCTTTGAAGTGGGAGGAGTTGATTCCATGATGGCAGAGACGAAAACAGAGAAGAACTCACTTCACAGATTTTTGCAGGAGATGTTGCAAGAGATGTTGCAATTGGTTGTTCTTGTGGAAGAGATCTGCACCAGATTTTATAGCAGAAAATGAATCAATTTGAATTTAATTTCATTAGTGGGTACCTGATTTTCAGAGAGAGAGGACTTGACTCTGCTATGCACAGAAAATGTCAGAAAAAGCTGAGAATCACATGGTCTTCACATGTGATCTTTGACTAGTCATTAAGACTCTTGAATTTCCAAGATTTTGGAATATTCTCCTTTATGACTGTTGTAACTTCTCTCTGAACATGTTCAACTTTCAACACAGATTCTTTGACCAAGATTCTCTCTTTGAATTGATCTGCAACGGATAGAAATTTAAACTAGCAATTAAAACAATTTCTTCATAGTGCTGTCAAACACAAAACAATCGGTTGTTTCGAAGAAACAATCGGTTGTTTTTTTTGCAGCAGTTAAAACTGTTTTTGAATTTTAACCATGAGCAGAAGGAGTTCAAAGCAGATGACATTGATCATAAAAAGATTGTTTAACCATGTGAAAGAACTTTGAAACAGAAATTAAGAACAGATAAAGGAAAGTCTTATCCATATTTTAATTCTTCAATGAGCCATGTGCTTTATGATCAAGAAGCCTCTTTTCACTGTTGAGGTCTTTTGCACAACATTGATTCAGCTTCAATGACTGTCTTTTTCTTCAAGAACTTGATCAGATGACTCAGTCCCTCCTTTTTCTTTAGTTTTCCTACATAAAAGATTTCAAGTAGCAAGATTTGGTCCCCTTACAAATTTGGGTCCGTTTGACTTCTCTTTGCAGTTAGAAACTTCACATCCCTTAGGAATACACTTCATAAAACCTCTTGGAACATAATATTTCCTTATTTTGCAGAACCTAACAGAGTGGCCTTTCTTCATGTAGTAAAAGCATGTAACAACCGGTTGTTTCGTCTTAACAATCGGTTGTTTTCTGATTTTCTTGAAAAACTTTTTGAAAACTTATCTTGCTTGTTCTGTGGATTAAAGCCTAAACCAGCCTTTCCAAAAACACAGCTTTGACATGCCAAGACATTCTCAAAGTTAGATTTCCCCTTTGAAAGCTTGTCCACAGTTTCAACAAGATAGTGAACCTTTTTCTTAAGATTTTCACAATTTTCACAAATGGGAGTATCACACTTGCAAGAAGCATTTTTGAAATGGTTTTCCAATTTTTCAAAATCACTTTTTGCTTTTTCCAGATCTTCTTCAAGTGATTTAACTCTCTTTTCAAGCCAACTGTTAAGATCTTTCAATCGGTTTTTTGAAAGAACCAATCTATTAGCTTCATCATGTGTTTCTTGAAAAGCTTCAAGCAATTCACTGTAATTTTGTTCATTTAAGGAAGCACATGAACTTACCTCACTTGAGCTGCAAGATTCATCATCATTTTCAGCTACCAAGCATATGTTTGCTTTCTCATCTTCACTTGATGAAGAACTTGATGATGACACCTCATTTTCATCCCAAGCTATGTAGGCTCTTTTTGTCTTGCCTTTCTTGTCTTTGTAGTTAGACTTTTTCTCTTTGCTCTTGTTTGTACAATTTGCCTTTATATGACCTTGCTCACCACAACCAAAACAAGTATAGTTATTTGAATTAAAATCATTGGATTTCTTGTTTCCATACCTATCTTTGTTGTTGTCTTTGTTGTGGTTTCTCTTTAGGAATTTGCTGAACTTTCTTGACAGCAAGCTAAGGTTTTCCTCATCACTATCATCACTGGAATCTTGCTTTCCCTTGTGCTTGGATGCTTTCAAGGCTATATGCTCCTTGTGTGCTTATTTTCACTCTCTTGAACATTGAGTCTATTTATCTCTAGCTCATGTTCCCTAAGCTTTCCAAACAAAGAAGCAACACTTAATGATGTTAGATCTTTAGATTCGGAAATAGCAATTACCTTTGGTTGCCATGCTCTATCAAGACATTTCAAGATCTTGATGTTCAGCTCTTCTTTATCAAAGGTCTTGTCAGCGCTCATAAGGTGATTGATGATGTGCGTGAATCTTTTCTGCACCTCGAAAATTGTTTCTCCTTTAAGCATTCTAAACATCTCATACTCTTGGATAAGAGCATGCTTTCTAGCTCTTTTCACCTCATTTGTTCCTTCATGAGTGACTTCCAAAGTGTCCCACATTTCTTTTGATGATTTGCATTGCAAGACCCTGAAAAACACATCAGAACTTAAAGCAGAGGTTATAATATTTTTGGCAATGCAATCGAGTTTGGCCTTTTTGCTTTCTGCATCAGTCCATTGAGACCATGGTTTCTCAATGACAGATCCATCATTTTCAAACTTTGGAACTAAAGGACCATTTTCAATTGCATCCCAAATTCCTTTGTCAAGAGATTCCATAAATATTTTCATTCTTACTTTCCAAAATTGGTAGTTCAAACCACAAAACAGAGGTGGTTTGTTAATTGAAGCACCTTCCCCAAAAGGTAGTCTATCACCCATTTAAAAAATATTTTTAGATCAACTTGAATAACTTTCAAGAACCAAGCTCTTGATGACAATTGTTAGAATAGATGGCTTTAAACTAGAGGGGGTGAATTGTTTAAAGAGGGTTTTCGCAAACTTTTCAAACAAGAATGAAATTATCTCAAGAAACAATTGATTCAGAAATTCAGTTCGCCAAAACAGCAAGCAAAAGCTGCAGTACCAGAAAAACAATCGGTTGTTTCACAGAAACAATCGGTTGTTTATACCTGCAAACAACAAAATAAAATTGAATTTAAAGAGTTAGAGATAGAGAGATTGTACACAATTGTTTATACTGGTTCACTCCAAACCCAGAGCTACATCCAGTCAACTCAAAAACCCTGAGGAAATCCACTAAGCAATCACACCTTGATCACTTACACAACAATCAAGAGAATGACCTTGAACACCTCAAGAAACACACTCTCCTTGGCCAACACACCAACACTAAGATTGCTGATCTTGATCCCCTCAAGAACACAGCCAATCTCAGCAAACACAAAAACGAAACTTGTTTAACAGAGTACAAGGATTACACTTGTTACAGAAGATAATCTGAAATCAATACAAGCAGAATCCTATTCCATACACATTGATCAATCACAAACTCTTAGCAATCTCAGCTCTTTGAAAAACTCAAAAAACTCTTAGCAAAAACTTGTCAAAGATTACTTGTCAAATCTGTTTTTTCTGAATTTATTAAAAGATGTAGTTTGTTATCAAATCTTAACAAACTCTTAAATTGCATTTAAAGATTGGTCAATGATTGGAGCGTAAGCAGTTAAATCATTTAAAGCTCAGTCAAAGATAAAACAGTTTTTTTGTTATGGTCCCAAAACAAACAATTGGTTGTTTCCTCGAATCAATTGGTTGTTTTGGTACTTAACAGTTCAACCATTTTAAAAACAGTTTTCAATCTTTTTCTCAAAACACCTAAGTATAAACAATCGGTTGTTTCGACAAAACAATCGGTTGTTTTAACTTAGTTTGGAAACATTTTACTTTCACAAAGATTGAGAATGCTTATGCTTTAGATTTAATCAAAAGGTGGATTATAACATCCAAACTACCCCAGAACTAAGCTAAATCAGCACAGCAACATCAACCACAGCCAAGGCTTCAACATCCTTCAAAGGATTTGGATTCTTCAAAGCTTGAACACCACTTGGTTCAACACAAGGAACAATGAATTATCAAGTACAATAATCGCTAAATATAAAAACAGAACAATAATAGAAAGAGTTTTGAATTAATAGGCATGGATCAATAAGAAATCAAACAAAGAATTAGTTGCTTCAATTGGAAAAACAGGGATTAGGTTTCATCTCTCTTACTCTCATGTATTTTGATTAGCATGTTAATATTAAATTCTTTTATTGAAATTGATGTCCGTAGAAAATTCATTTATATCGATCCCTCGCATATAAAATCCTTAAGAATGTTTCCTAAATATCAATCTCTCACATATTTATAAAAACAACTTAGAATCACACTTAGACGTTAATGGCAATTAAGATTTCAAGCCTATCCCTAGCACTCAAATATGTTAAGTATTGTTGTTTAGGTCCGAACCCTAAAAATACCTCCCGGTCAGATTTAAGATTCTCAATTTGTCACGAAAAGTGAAAAGTAAAACAACAATACCAATAATCAATCAATAACTGAATATTAATATATAAGATATCACCTCAATACATAAGAGTTTGAGCATATTACTCTCAATCCCAAAGGGTAAAATTAGTCACTCATACTTCTAACACCTTCCATTCTCCCAATTGGGTTACAATTCACTTTATGGTGTTTTCCTTCCAATCTGGCACCCTAGGGTTGAGCCTCTAGCCCCCTATTTATCCAATTTTTCTAGGTTTAGGTCACTTCCTGTGTCACGCTAATGGACTAAGTGATAAAATATAAAAAAAGGCTTAATCTTTCTGGCGCATTCTTGCTTGAGCGAGATACTCCTGTTGCAAAATAGTCTTGTTTTTGCATTTTTTTTCCCATTCTAGGACCTTCCAACTTCTCTTTTTAGCTAAAATTGTTTTCATTTACTCCAAATCTTCAATCCTCCCTAAAAGACTTCAATTAACACCAAATTTGGGAATCAAATGCTCTTATTCTAATAAAGCTCATAAAAAATGTAAAAAGGTATAAATTCATAAATTAGGGATTATTTTATATGTAAATTACCTATAAATCCTCATAAGTGTAAAATATGAAATATTACTGAAATTAGACCCTTATCAGAATGGCAGATGCATAAGGAATATGTTTCAACTCATTATTTGGACATTGCATAAGACTAAACTTATCCCCTTTCTGAATTGGAACGACACTTGTAAAGAATTTTTCCATCTTAATCTCTCTAGAACTTTATTAATATATGCTCTGTGAGAAAAACCTAATAATCCATGTGATCTATCACGAATAGTTTCAATTCCAATCACATAGGATGCCTCACCCATATCTTTCATTTCAAAGTTTTTTTAGAGAAATTTCTTGGTCTCATGTAATAAGCCAAGATCATTAGGAGCAAGCAAAATATCATCAACATACAGAATTAGAATTATAAACCTACTCCCACTGACCTTTAGATATATATATATATATATATATATATATATATATATATATATATATATATATATATCGATCAACAATATTTTCCATAAATTCAAAGGAAGTGATAGTATCATTAAACTTAAGATACCATTGTCGTGAAGCTTGTTTAAGTCCATATATTGACTTCTTAAGCTTACACATCATGTGTTCCTTTCCTTTAATTGCAAAACCTTTAGGTTGATTCATATAGACTTTTTCCTCTAAATTCCCATTCAGAAAAACGGTTTTCACATCCATTTGATGAAGCTTTAAATCATACTAAGCTACCACTGTCATGATAATTCTAAATGAATCCTTTTTAGAAACTGGAGAAAAGGTCTCTTTGTAATCAATACCATCTATATGAGTGAAACCTTTAACAGGTTTAGCCTTGTGTCTTTCAACATTGCCCTTAGAGTCACACTTGGTCTTAAAAACCCACTTATACCCAACTCTTTTACATCCTTCAGGAAATTCAACAAGGTCCCAAACTTGATTATGATCCATTGATTTCAACTCTTCTTTCATTGAATCTAACCACTTAATAGAACTACTAATTTTCATGGCTTGTGAAAATGAAACTGGATCTTCATCAATACCTAAGTCAAAATCTAACTCTTGTAAATAAACCACATAGTCATAAAAAATAGCAGGTCTTCTCTGCCTTTCAGGTCTTCTCAATACTGCCCCATATGGTCCATTTGTTACAGGTTCATTGGTGACAACTTCATTTTGGGGTGTTTCATCATTTATTTGTTGTTCTTGTATGTTGTCCAATGTTTCAACAACCGTGGGAACAACAACCTGAGAAGAAGTTTTAGGTAAAGGAATTTTCACCCTAACTTCTTGAATTTCCACCTTTCGTGGTTCGATACTCCCACTAATTTCACCATTTTCAATGAATCTGGCATTTCCAGTTTCAACAATTATCGTACTATGGCCAGGAGAATAAAATTTATACCCTTTATATTTTTTTGGATGACCAATGAAAAACCACTAGTTGTTCTTAAATAATTTGGGCTCACTTTTGGGGTCTAAATAGCAAAATAGGCTAGAGTAGGTTCACATAGCATAAAAGAGAGTGTACTTAATTAGTGAAATGGGCTTGTACCAACCCCACTTTTTCAAGACAAGGCACCTAGAATTAGGGTTTTTAACCTACATTCTAGAAGCTAAGCCTAAAGGTGCGATTTTGACCATGGTCAACACCTTGGGCAGCCCCTCTCCCTTGCCATTTCTACCATTCACCCATATTTCGCACCAAGGCACCCCTTCCTATAAATAATGTGTCTTGCCTCGTGTATTTTCACCTAGATTTTGAATATAGTAAAGAAACTCTGCTTGAGTGATTAGTGAGTTTTGTCTCCTAAATCTTTTGGGTTTTATCTTTAGAGTGTGAGCATTTCAAGTAGCGGCTCTTCCTTCACTTATCTTGGACTTTCCCACCCTCCAAGTGGTGTGATTATCTTCACCATTCTTTACCGTAAGCTTCCTTCATCTTTTCTTTTTCCATCCTTCATTGCACCATTTGTATTACTTGCTTGTGTTCTTGTTTGCGTCATTTGCTTTTGGTCATCTCCATTCATCCTTTACTTCAATTGTTCTTAATTTCCTCCCCTTGCATCATAATCACCTTATTCTTGTGTTGTTCTCTTTGCCCTTCTGAAGTGAACCTTCACACTTACTTAAGCACTTGGTTAAGTTCATGCCTAGTGAGAATCTTCTTAGGGTTCTCACCTTCAATTACTAATCTCAAAATCAAAAACAAGATCAACCAATTAAAATGTATAATCATAAAATCAACTCACATCACATACTAACATAACACACTCTGAAAAAATTCGTTGCATGCACGTGCCCATATGAATATAGTCAGAAAATAAAGAAATGGACTTGGAGGGCCTACTAGGGTGACAGTCATTGTATGGACTCCAAATGACCCTAGTATGGGTCAAAGCATCTAATTGGCATCGCGCAACAATAATAGTGCAAATATGATGTGAGTTGATTTTAGGATTGCACATTTTATTGGTTGCTCTTTGTTTATGATTTTTTATTTAGCAATTATGGTGAGAACCCAAAGAAGATTCCCATTGGACACGAACTTAACCAAGTGGTTAAGTGTGAAGGTTCACTTCAGAAGGGTAAAGAGAAAAAGACAATTATAAGATGACAAATGATGCAGCGGAAATTAAGACAAAGAATAAGTAAAGAAGAAGAACAAAACAAAGAACAAATTAAGGAGTAGAAAAAGATATATATGGAATGGAAGGATGGCGCAAAGAAAGATAAAAAAAAGGAAGAGATGAAGAGAGCTTATGGAATAAGAAGGTTGTCACGCCACTTGGAGAAGAGAGGACTCCAAGATGAGTGGTGAAAAGAGTTGTCACTTGAGATGTTACCCACCCAAGATAAGACCCAAAAAATGAGAGCTCACAAGTCTCACAAAATCACTCCTACAGAGTTTCTTTTCTATATTCAAAATCAAGTGTGAAATATATGAAGCAAGACACTCTATTTATAGGAGAGAGTGTCTTGGAGAACAAGATAGAGAGGTAGGGGTGTCATTTGTGAGAAGCCTTCTAGAATGTAGGTTAAAGAAATCCTAAACCTAGAAGTACTTGTCATGAAAGGTGGGCTTGGCACAAGCCCAAATTACTAAGCACACCCTACTCAAATTACTAAGCATACCCTACTCAAATTACCAAACACACCCTACTCAAATTACTAAGCACACCCTACTCTAGTTGATTCTTTTATTTGGACCCCCAAAGATAACCCAATTTATTTACATAACTTCTCTTGTGGAAATACAATAAGGAAAAACTTCTGATATTAGTTTATATCTGGTTCTTCTTCTACTGATTCCCTCTCGAGGTTTGGTGGGGTCTGACTTTCTATACTGAGATGATTGATCGCAATGTGAATTGCCACTTATGTCCTTGGTCATCTTCTTGTCTAATTGGGTTGTATCAAAATATGTCGTCCAGTCACATATCAGGTTGCCCGTCGGTGAACCTTCTTATAGATGGAATCTATATCCCTCCTCCCCATGCCCTCAAAATGCTCATTATCCATGCCTGTTATAATTTCAATAAATCAATATTCATGCATGTATATGAAAATAAAAGAAACTTTCATGAATCTTGCATATGATTTACCTATTTAATAGTCGTATACCACTTAGATGCTTTGACATAACAAAGAACACATTCCCTAACCGATCATATGTATGGGTAAATGCAACAACTCTCCATAAGTATCCACCACACATCCGAAAATTTAAAAACAACTGCTAGTAGGACACGTATATGGAGGTGGAACTCTTATCAGCAAATATCATGCATCCTAGTAGATGCAATAAATATGCCCTCGTAGCACACTCACAAGTTTGTCGGCTGCAACACTCCTCATAAACTTCTCGAAGCCAACTAAGTCTAATGTGTGGACCCCATCATTGCTTTATCTTTAAGGTCGCATCACCCTGGTGATCTGATGTGAGTTGATTTTTAGATGTTTTCATTTATGGTGACACTTTTACTTAAGGTTGAGATTTTAACAATTAATGGTGAGGACCTAAGGAAGATTCCCATTGGACACAAACTTAACCAAGTGGTTAAGTGTGAAGGTTCACTTCACAGAGGCAAAGATGAAAAACAAGATATGATGAGGATGAGATGCAATTGTGGAATTAAAAATGGGCACAAGGTTAACATCAATGGTGGACATGGCCTCCCAAATGATGCACCATACTCATGATTATGAGTGAAACCCAAGAGCAACAAAGAAAAGAAAAAGAGAGATAAAAACATAAATGAAATGGAGAAATGGAAGGAAAATGGAATGAGAAAACTTATGATGGTGGGTGAGAAATGTCACGCCACTTGGAGGGTGATGTGCTCTAAGATGAGTGTGTTGACCACCACTTAAGAGCTTCCTAATCACTCAATATAAGACCTCAAACCTAAGAGGACATGAGCCTCACTAAGAGCTCACACAATTTGTGTATAGTTTATTTACTTCATTCAAATTCAACTTGTAAAATACAATGGGTAGACCTCATATTTATAGGTGAAGGAGCCTTGGAAAATAAGGAAGAGGGGTAGGATGGGAAAACAAAAAAAATGGGCAGCCTTAGGGTTTGACTTCAAACCCGCACCCTAGGCTTGTCTTTCTAAAAACTATGTCAAATTGTCTTCCTAAAGGGCTAGGAACAAGCTAAAATGATACCTACACCCTATATTATGCTAGAGGCACCTTATTCTATCCTATCTTTGCTATTTGAACCCCTAAAGTGAGCCCAAATTATTTACAAACATATTCTATTTTTTAAGAAGACCAAAGGGAAGAACTTTTGATATTCAGGTTTATAACTTCTTCTTCTTTTGTTGATTCTTTCTCGAGACTTAGTGGGGCCTGACTTTGTATCTTGAGATGACTGACCTTTTTGGGAAGTGCTTGTTGTGTCCTTAGTTATCTGTCGGTTTGTATCATGATCCTTAGCAACTCCACCAAAATAGTTGAAGTTGCAGCAAATTCGAGGGGGGTGTACATAAGAAAATTTCCCCCACAATGGGCAAATGTAGTAGATATGACACATCCTCCAACGTTATCATCATCTCACCAACCAAAAGGTGTAGGGTTGCATAACCACAACTATCTCAAATTAAGCATAATTTCCTCAATTTGAGGATAAAGCACCCCAAATTTTTTTAATTTCTGATCTTGGGAGACCAACTTTAGTTCTCCACTGATCTAACAAATACATTTGCATTAGTAAGTTTAAAACAAAGTCATGATCTATAATACAAGTTAACTAAACAAGTTTTCATTCTTACCTCACCCTCCCACATCCTTAGAGCGACATGATCCGCAAAACTTACTAGCAAAGAAAGGTCTGAAGTTCCTCTAGTTTCCTTCCTTGATGATCATGTCGGTCTTCATGTACATCCATCACATCAATAACTGTGTAATCATGTGTTTGCTTATAATCTCCTCTACGAACTAATGACGTAGGTCTTTGTCTACTATCGTCTTGCGATGCACCACCTCTCGTCCTACTCATAACTATCTATAAAATCATTCTTACATTAATGAAAACCAAAATCTAATATAATTTACCCATAGTAACAAGGTTTTTGTTTTCTGAAATACCTTTCGAATTCTACAATCCAAAATGCATCTTGCTAGACGATACAATTCAGAAGTTATTTATGGATCCATAAAAGCTTTGAGAGTGTACAATTCTAAATGCATTTAAGAGAAAGGACATTTTGAGTTCTTCCAAAATGTATTTCCAAATCCAGAAAAGTCTTTTGAATTATACAATTTGGAATTTATTTTAGAAAAGAAAAAACATATTTTAGATTAATCCAAGAGGTATTTTCGGATCCAGAAATACATTTCAGATTGTACAATCTAAAATGTGTTTTTTTTAATTGCATTCCAACAATCTGAAAGACTTTTCTAGATCTAAAAGTACCTTCTAGATTGTGCAATCTAGTATGTGTAGAACAAAATAAATAAAACTGAATTGTATCATTCTAAATCACCTAATCCATAATAAACAGAAAACTTAAAAATCAACCTTTATAAATGGCGCACACGGTGATTACTCTCCAATGCAAATGAAATCTCCAAAGAAAGGTTGCGAAAATGTTATACGACACAACATAAAAGATTGAAGGAGAGAAAAAAAAAACTCCAAAGAGAAGAGGAGGTGCGTGGAGGGGCTGCTTGAGTGTGTCGTGACTGATGAAGAAATGAAGATGAAAGAGCTAAGGAAATAGGTTATTTATTCTTTACTTGAGGGTAAAATAGTCTTTTCACCACTTCCATGGGTGTAGGTGAAAACCATGGGGTGCAGGAAGAAACTTCCTATGTTTGTTTGTTTCCTATTCGAGCCACACAGACCTTGAAATTGGATGAATGACTCTTTTTTCCTACACTTCCGTACCTTCTTGTGTCATCCCATACTAAATGTGAAAATACTATTTTATCCTTTTTTTTGTGCCACCTCCTTGGATTTGAAATAATAAGCCTATGAATTATGTAATCCAGATATATTCCGGATTACATAATCCGAAAGTCAATCTCATATTTAGAAAAGACTTCTGGATTATGTAATCCGGAAGCTAATAAAACATCTGGAAAAAAAAAACTTCCGAATTACATAATCTGAAAGCTAATCTTATATATAGAAAAGATTTTCAGATTATATAATCCGGAAGCTAATCTTATAATATATGCAGATTAAAGTGTTTTCTTGGTGCAGGAGCTACCCGGGGAGTTATGAATCTTGGAAACCAAAGCCGTGTTCTTCAAATCTTAAAACTATTGTGTGCTGGGGAAGTGTATCGACCACACAAAAGAAGGAAGCTGAGGAGCATGCCATAGGTGAAGTGTATTCCATGACAGGAACAGTTGGTGTTCCCATGACAACCATTGAAGCCAGGTTTGAATCGGTGCCAGAGATGGAATATGATGCTCTCTCCAATGCAGTCCGTGGAAAATTTTGTCTGAGAGGAAATACCTTGTCCTCTGGTTACCACAAGCGTGAAGATCTGACCAAAGAGGTTATGGTTGATGGTTGGTTTCAAACAGAGTTATAGATGTTGCACTCTGCTGTCAAGTGGCAATCCCTGGATTTGTGTTAGCAAATGCAGCAAGGTCTGGGGATTTCTAGTCTTTGCTCTTCATGGTTATGTTGTGTTGGTCACACCATGTTAGCATGTTTTCTCTAGCAGTTTTCCCTCGCCACCAGGCTTTTGTTTGTTTTGTGCTGGTTTATGCAGATTCAGGTTTTTGGGACCGAGTATCTTTTACTAGTTTTAAGGTTTTGAGTTAAGTGGTTTGTCGCTTAACTTTGCTCTAATTGTTGAATGCTTTATTAGGAGTCTTTATGTATAAGGGTTGGAACACCCCTAAAGTGTTTCTATTAATTCTATTAATTCATTGCTGAAAAAAAAAATAATCCGGAAGCTAATCACAAAAGGCTTCCGGATTACATAATTCAGAAGCTAATTCTGGATCAAGAAAAAGACTTTTAGATTATGTAACCCAGAATACTGAAAAGGGTATTTTTAGAATACAAAAAACTTATGGAATGACACAAGAAGGTATGGAGGTGGAGGAAGAAGCCGCCTGGATGAACTGGGTCTTATATATCATAAAATTTAGCAAATTTTAATCAATTCTGGAAAATGGCAGAGTGTGTTGTTATATATTTCGATTATTTCTAAGAAACAAACTCAAGAAAAATATTAAAATAGAAAGTAGTACTAGTCTAAATAGTTTAGGGTTTCGATTATTATTCAATCACAGATCAAATTGCAACATATATATAGTAACTTTATTGACTTTTTATTAGTTAATTCACAAGTTATAATCAATGATGGTACATTTGTTAAATTAATTAAATGTTTTATGAGGAAGATCCAATTACTGATTTTTTTATCATCGTCATTCTTTTTTTAGAAATTTAATTGTTAAAATTGGTCATTTACTAGAATTATTATATTTTAAATAAATATATGTGTTATACATTTCCAGGCGACAAAAATGTTGTCTCAATCAATCCCAAATTTCAATCTTCATGTTTAAAACAGTGTCGGATTTTCAATCACATCATACGCTACAAGTTGTCAATTACCAAGTTTTATGAAAACATTTGGTCTATATTTTCAACGAAATCCACCTTTTAGCTATTTTTTTTTTATCTATTCAAAGGAATTGAATATGAAATTTTACTTAAAAGGGATCTGTTCAGTTTTTCAGTCAAATTAATATTGCTAAAAACATTTACAAATTCCTTACTAAAGACGTCTCTGTAATCATGGCATCTCAAAGCTGCTTCCCACCGTGTAAACAAGAAGAACATAATTCGGGATTTTGCATGTGCCGGTAACTCTCTCCATCATAACTATCTATCTTCCGCACACAAAACTCATCACCTTTTCTTTCAAAACTAAACATGCACCAACAACGGCACAATAACCGTTTTATAGACCTTTTGAAGTTGAATTTAACCCAAAGTCCAAATTTTAGAAATAACCTTTTTATAGACCTTTCGAAGTTGAATTTAACCCAAAGTCCAAATTTTAGAAATAACCTTTTTATAGACCTTTCGAAGTTGAATTTAACCCAAAGTCTAAATTTTAAAGATGGCATTGAACCTTATTTCAATGATGGTTAGACTTATCAAACCACCTATTATTTGTCCAGCTTAAGATGGTCACAATCCTGTACCAAATTACAACTGGTGGGAAAAATATTTTTTTTACTGAAATGAAGTAATTTTGAAATGAAAGCAGTAATTTTGAAATTGTATTGTGTGTCCATCACACTTGTAAACTTTTTAGAGTTATCATAGTAAAATTTTCCTTTTCTAAATGAGGAGAAGAAACTGACATGGTCAAAATAGTATGTAAGACTCACCACCACATGTTGAAATTGTTGTAGACTAAAACTGGAATGATAAGAGTAATCCATGATGGAAGGGAAGCAACGTGTCTGGTTATGTTATTATCAACAAGACATTCCATGAGGGAATAGGAGGTATAAAAAGAGAAGAATATACAGAACACAGCTGCAATAACTTGCAGCATAGCATTTGGATAAATGGTATTAACTATTCATTCTACTGAGCATGACAAAATTGCATGTAAGTACACATGCCTCAACGCATGCAGTCCAAAACACAACCTGATAGAAACAAGGAATTTACATACAGATATGTTTTATGTTCAAATCTCAGTGCACACGAGGCGATTGCCGGTGAGCATGAAGAGGGGATGCGGTAGGAGTTAGATTTAGAGGTGACCGATTTCGGGCAGGAGATTTTCTCACAGGAGTGTGAACTCTATGGTGTTCTGAAGAATGAGAGTTTCTGGTTGTAGTTTTGGGGGCTTCTATCTGTTCCAGAGTGGCTAAAACCTCTGTCATTGGAGGCCTTGTCTTGGCCTCAGTGTTGAGGCATTGTAGAGAAAGTGTGGCAGCCATGAAGGCACCCTTTTGCGGGTACTGCCCCTCCAACTTGGTATCCATGATCCGGAACAGTCTTCGTTTGTCGCTCAAATATGGCTTTGCCCAGTCCACCAGATTCTGCTCCATACCAGATATTGTTTTATCAACTGCACGTCTTCCAGATAAAAGTTCAAGCAACACAACTCCAAAGCTGTAGACATCACTTTTGGCTGTCAACCTACCTGTAAATCAATTAGGAAGTTAGTCCAATGTTTTAACATACTATGAGATGCAATGAGTCTTCTCATTTAGAGAGAGATGCTGCAACACATCACAAGCTGACTATATGTTTTCAACACTATTATTAGTGAGGTTGGCATTACATTTTTTGCTCAATAATGGAGAAAGCATTTAAAAGATTGTGTTATTAGCATTTCTTGCTGTGTGAAATAGTACAACATAAAAAAAATGAACCTAAAAGTTGAGGCACAGAGTGCCTGTTTTGAAAGGAAAATCGTGAAAACCCTTACACCAACTATCCGTATGATGAGAAGTACTGCCGCTGTGGCATTTATCAATTATTCTAAACCGAAGAAAAGAAACTATAACAAAGTATATAGGGTTTGAGTTGTATAGCAGGTTAAATTGGAGGAGACTGAAGAGACTACGTACATGATTGAAAATTATCAACAATGAATATTAATAATCAGGTAAAGCACCATCTATCAGAAAGCATACCAGTTGCAACATATTCAGGTGCTGCATATCCTTGAGTACCCATGACTTGAGTAGAGACGTGAGTTCTATCACCAGTAGGACCCGCCTTAGCTAAACCAAAGTCAGAAAGTTTAGCATTGAACTCCTGCCAATCCCTTTGCATGATAAGTAAGCAGTTTACACAAAAAGAAAAACGAAGAACTCGCAACATCCTATATATTCTTGTTCTTCTTACCGCATCAAGTAGGATATTAGAGGCTTTAAAATCACGGTATATGACTTGTGAATTGGCGTTATGAAGAAAAGAGAGTCCTCTAGCAGCACCAATAGCCACTTTCATCCTCACTGACCAAGAGAGTGGTTGGGGTCCTCCTGTCAAGTAAAATGAACCCATAAATCTCGAATGTATGCAGTTACCAAATGATCAAGAAAATAGCTTAATAGACACAAATTATGAATAAATGGCATAATGCTTTATGTAACTTACTTCTAAACAGATGGTTCTCCAAGCTCCCTTTTGGCATAAACTCATAGACCAATAGCCGATTCTCTCCCTCCAAGCAGTAACCAATTAATTTCACCAAATTAGGATGGTACAGTTGTCCAAGGTAGTTAACCTCAGTCTGAAATATTGATTAAGAATTTCATTACCATGTGTATGTGAAAAAAAAAGAGTACTATTTTGTGCAGGATTGGAAGCAAACACTCACCAACCACTCTTTATGACCTTGAAAACCTTCAGGTTTGAGCTTCTTTACAGCAACAACCATTCCTGATCCAGGCTTTGAAGCTGTAAATGTGTGTTCATCAATCCATCCTTTGTAGACGCACCCAAATCCCCCTTCACCGAGAAGACTATCAGGCCGAAAATTTCTGGTGGCATTCTTCAGCTCATTGAATGTGAAGGACTTGAGATTGGGAGAAGACAAGATTTCACCCTCAGACCTTGGTGTGGGAAGACTTAAGGCGTTGCTTTTTTCACTGTATGATGGAATAGATAAACTGGAAGGTGTAGCTTTAGAGATTCCTGATGCAGAAATAAAAGGAAAAATTGATTAATCCACATATAGTGCCACTACACAAACAAAAGCAAGTAGGAAAAAAATTGAGCTTTCAAATTTAACCATCAGCAATACTAGAACCCATTTCTCAACAACTATTGTATACACTCCAACAAAAGAGCATTTTTCTTTATTTATTCTTCCATTTCATCATTTCAACCCACAATCCTAATAACCTCAGAAAAACAACGCCAAATCTTCCACTTTATTACGTTATGAACTGCTTATAATTCGACCAAACTTTAATTCTAAAATACAAACCATGCATAAAATCAGACCATAAGGTGACATTCAATCCCCAAAAGAATTAAAGAAGGTGAAATACAGTAAACATAATCATAAAAGTAGAAAAAGAATAATATTTTGAAGAATCTGAACCCTTATATTTCAAGCTAAAATTTTCAAACAGTAAACATTAACACAAAAACAGAACACACCCCTCCTAACAAATTATATATTACAGTACTACTTCGAGAAAACAACCAAACTTTATCTAACCCCTGTTACCAAGAGAGAAAAGGAATTAAACTTTACACCTCATCAGCCCATCACTCTTAAACCCAGTTCCCAAAAAACCATGAAAAAGGAAGCATCACCTTCCAGAAAACCGAAAACAAGAAAAATGAGAAAGAGGATAAATGATCTAACGTAACCAACCAGAAGTGGATCTGGAACTCTGAGCTGCATCAACTTTGGCAGAAGAATCTAGGCAGTTACCCATTAGGCCCTGCCACAATTCTCAACCCTACGCAACACTTTTCAGAGAATGGGTGAAGGGAAAAAAAGGTTTTGAAGTTCGCAATTTCCAAAGAGGTAGTTATTGGAAGATGTTGGGTTGGGTTGGGTTGGGTGGTTGAAAGAGAGAGAGAATGATAAGAAGATAGAAAGAGAGAGAGAGAGAAGAAGTAGAAGTAGAAGGTGGTGAGGGATTAATGCGTGTGGTGAGGGATTAATGCGTGGGACAGAACAGAGATGAAAAGAATGAGTAGAGTTTTTGGATTCGCCTATGCTATGAAGAGTCTCACCCACTGACATTGGAACCGCGTCATACGCGGCCACGTGTTGTGAACTCTCTACCCTCGGAAATACCAGCCCGTCAAATTTGGTTTATCGTTTCGGAGTTTCCTAAAATACCCTTCTTCTTGTCCTTTTTCTTTTCTCTGTCAACTAAATAGCTACTCACACACTAAATGACTTTTATGCTCTATAGAATTACTTTCTTATTTTGCAATTTGCTTCAACAGTGAGAATGTTGTGTTTAATTAACAAAACTTGCTGCTACATTTATTAGATAATTAAGTACTTAGTTTAGGAAAACACTTCTTCTTCTATAGTGCTTTTTTAGTAGTTATAAATAAAGAAAGTGGTCTTAAAAGTTGATATACAATGTACACTGATATTAACTAACTGTGACTTGCTAAAATAGGTAGATATTAGTTTCACGTTTAAGATGCATAATTAAGTTTGACTTAAAATTTAATTTTACTTCAAATACTTTATTTTGGTGTTGTTATGTTTGAGACAAAATTCCTGTACAAGAAAAGGGAAGTTTTGGGTGATTCTATAGCAAACCAAACAACTCGGATTTTTAATATTTTTTAATTAAAAAATAATTATCATTTTAAAAAGTAATATATATTTTTCATAATATATTGAATATGAAAAGTATATATGTGGTTATCTTATCTGTAAAAACTGTTAAATATATCTTAATTGATTATGCACTTTTAAATAATCCAAATGTTCTAATCATATTTATATTTTTAAATAATAGAGATAAAATTAAATAGGACTAAAACCTTACCTATTTTAATTTATTAGAGATCAAATTAAGACCTTTTAATATCTAATGCAAACCCTTGGCTCAAATTTATCGAATAATAATGATTTTTCCCCTACAAACGAAAGTTAATAATATAAAAAAGCCATCATAAAATATAAAATAGAAAGTGGTGTTATATTTAAGCAATGAATGTGGGAAATTTTTGAAAAATGGAAGGGGTACTATGGGAAACGTTGATAAAGTTGTGAGCAGTCGTCACTTTTAGCTAAGCATGAAGTTCAACACGAAACAGATGAAGACAACGCAGATGAGATGGAGAGTGAGAGAAAGAAGGCATCATCTTCTCTGTTGGAAAAACACATAATATTTTATTTACTTTTATTTTTTAAATTAAAATATCTTTAAGCAAAGAAAGTGGATGCTCTTTGAAGCCGTTGACGATCATAAATTCATTTCACACTGCTATGGCTCCACAAACTTCATTAGTGAAAATAACATATATCTCATTCTACATATCACATAGTCCTCCACATTTAATACATATTAAATTAAATTATGGGATGCAAGTCACATTCAAATTTCATTGAAAGAATAGGTTACAAATCACACAAATACAAATAAATATAACTTTAATTTAAAATTGGTTAGGATAAGTGCATCTGAGTTTGTATTAGACATGAATTTTAAGTTTAGCTCAATTATATTTATGGTTGGTCTAACCAACAAATTTTCGCTATGATAGATTTTTTATATCTCTGATATCATGTTAAGAAGTAAATTTTAAGTTTAAGTCAATTTTACAAAATCGGTTCATAAGGTGAGATTTGCATTCGTTTATATATTATGAAATGTCATTATCTTTGTTGGATGTGAGATCTATGAGATCTATGAGATCTATAACTGTTTGTGTCACGTTAAGTAGACAATGTAACTAAAGAGTTATATATATAAAAAAGGTTAAATATGTTTTTCATCCCTCTATTATAATTCGAAATTGATTTTCATCGTCCAAACTTTCTTATATATTATTAAATGTCATTATCTCTATTAGATGTGAGATCTACAATCGTTTGTGTCACGTTAAGTAGAGAATATAACTAAAGAATTATATATAAAAAATGGTTAAATATGTTTTTCATCCCTCTACTATAATTCAAATTGATTTTCATCCTTGGTCAAAACTTTAAACCATCCATGTGCATGTAGTATGAAAACTATTGGAATAAGTTCTTTTGTATATGAAATGATTGTTAGTTTTTTTCAAAGATTATTAGTTTCTCTCCAAATTCGTTATTTTTACTATATTTCATATAAAAAAAAGTCATTCTAATAATTTTCATATTATAAATATTTGGATAATTTAAAATTTAAACTAAAAACGTAAATTAATTTTGTGTTTTAATATGAGAACAAAAACATATTTAACCTTTTTTTATATATTATATTCTTCAGTTACATTATCTACTTAATTAACATGACACAAACTGTTTTGATTTTTTATATAATATTCATGATTTATTAATATTTATTATGATTTTTCTCAGAAAAAATGTAATATTTTGTAATATTAAATTAAATTTAAAATTTATTTTTTAATTTAAAAATTAGATGTTTTATGTTAGATAAAGAACATATGCATTACCATATACATCCTTAAAATAATATCTTATGAACTTGTCAAATCTAGTTTATGTTATTCATGCATACTTAGTTTATGTATAAACTAATCATCATTGTCTTCATCCTAAGGTAGTTCGATTGCAGAACCGAACCACCCAAATCAGAAAAGTATGCCATTATTTCTTTCTTTCTAAATTATGATTTTTTCAAACACGCCACCCTTCTGGTGTTTGACATTGCATATGCTGAAATATTACTATATAAAGAGAGTGAAGGAATTTATAAAATAGGAATTTGATGTTAAGAAAATTTTCATAATTTCCTTGCCCAAAATATTTCTTATATCATAAAGTAAATGCAATTGCGTAATTGTATTCGTATGCATAAAGTTAATAATAATTGATTGATTAGAGTCGCCTAATAATCCTTGAAAATGACAGATGAGAGAGACTTCACACACTCAGATCAGCGGCATGGGACCGTCATACATATAATTTTAAAATATTTCTTTTTGTGTTTATAAAAAAGTATTAAGATGTATTATTTTAATTTGATCGTTAATATTATTATTAATAAGATTAATGTCACTAATGGCAACCATCCCATTATAGATAAAGTAAATTATTTAGTGAATTTCTATGTAAGGTTAGGCTATGAACTACTATAGTAAATTTTAATCCTATGATTAATAAGTTATATACTTTATATATGTTCCTGATAGAGAGATGAAACCTAGAGAACTATTGAAATCTTCTCATCCTTCCTTTGGTCGGTCAAGTTGTTGGGTGATGAACTGAAATTCTTCTCGTCCTCCTGCTTCTCCTTCGGTACTCAGTCTCGGGTGAACATCGGATGATAGGGGTACTTACGAAGGCACTCCGACGCTCAAGTCAGTAAAACGGGTGGTCAGTTCTCAGGTAGGTGAACAATAATAAATGACGTACCTTACTCCTTGGGATGCGTGTTATTTATATTATTCCAATGGACTTACCTTATTGGGCCCGTTTATCGAGGTGGATACCGTTTAGGATTGTATTACCTAATTCTTAATGATGGATTAACTTCATTGGTCTTGGTTTGAGCGTTAGTGATAATCAGGGTTGGCCGTCGGCCAAGTTTCCCTTGATATGTGTCGGTCATCGGCCAGATTTCTCTGGCCTTGGTCGTTTCGACCGTCGGTCAAGTCTCTCGGGTCTCGGCTGGCTTTCCTTTGGTCTTGGTTAAGTTGACCCAATCTCGTAGCAGTCAGGCGGGTCTCGGACAAGGAGATCAGGGATCGGCCTCGCCCATACCGGTACAATATATATATATATATATATATATATATATATATATATTTTATATTTTATTTATTTATTTATTTTTTTGCTATAACATTATTCAAATTGGAGGAACACTTTGGTCTATGACTTCATGATTAAAGGTAGATATACGGATTGGTCTGACCATCCACTAAAGATTCAGTGTATGAAACCAGAGCTTTAAATAGGTTGAATAAATCCAAATGTTTTTATACTTTCGTATATCCATACCTTATAAAAGCATATTTTAATAATTAAGTTCAATTTTAATATATTAAAAATAAAGAATTTTTTTCCAATAAACTTATTAAGAAAAAACTCAAATAAAACTCACATCAATTTATTTACCAGTATGGATTTATTTATTGTACAAGTTCAGAATTTGGATATTGATACACCAGCTCTGCGGAAAGAGAATTCTAATCTTGTATTCTTTTTTCAAACATTTAAAAAAAGTAAAAGAAATTTTAAAAACTGAAAATTAAAATTAATATATATATATATAATAGAAAGTGTTGAATATAATTTGAATTTTTGAATAATAAAATAAATTATAGAATAAAAATGTTTAAATTAAATAAATAGTAATTTGGTTTGTATAAGTAAATATAAAATATAAGTTTTTATTACCATAATTAATTTTCTATTATAAAAAAGTTAAAATAATTTCTTAAATATTTCAAATAATACATTAACAATGTAAAATTATCTTAAATTATTAAAAAAATTATTTTATGGTACACTACAAAGATGTCAACAATTAATTATCATAAAATAATATCAACAACTAGGGAAGGCTATTAAAGTGGATGAAATTCACTCTAATACACAAATAAGTCCTTACGTTGATTTCAAGAACACAAAATTGAACATTAAAATTGTATTTTGCATTAGTTAATTTAACCACAACTTTCATCTAGTTAACACAAAATTTAGTTTAAAAATAATAACTTAAAAGAAAATATGATAAAAGCATGAGTGAGTTTAGCTCACACAAAAATAGTCATTTTTAATATGTTAGCATCAACCTTAGGGATGCTTAATTTTTTAACATGGTAGTATCGATCTGGCTGTTGCTTATTAAGTTGATATAAGAAAATAAATAAATCCAAATGTTTCATTCTTTGAATTCGCATCACCATTTCTCATTTTCTCCTCTCTCTTCTTTCTCATTTTCCCTCTTTCTTCCTAATCCACAACACTCTTGTGTTCTTAGTGACACTACAAAAAATAGTGTATATTGTGACGGTTATTTTCGTATAAAGTGACGTTTATAACCGCCACAATATACGCGTGTGGCGGTTTCCCAAACCGCCATAGAACCGGCCGTCACAAAGTTTAATGTGGCGGTTTCACGCTACCCGCCGCAACACCCGCCACTTTAACACTATGTTTAAAGTGGCGATTTTTATATGTAAATAGTGTCAGTTATAACTGTCGCAATTTAATTCATTGAAGAAGATTTCGGCACCATTATGTAGTGTATAATGTGACGTTTTTAACTGTCGTAATTTTAATTCTAAATAAATAAATTTTATCCACCTCTTTTTTATAATTTTTTTATATTCTAGTTTGCACAATTAAATAAACATAATATATTTTCAAAATAAAAAAAATAAAATACTAATAAAATGAAATAATGTATAAAGTTATAAGCCTTCATTCACTGTATTGAAAATTAAAACACATATAATATATTTTCATAATAAAAAAATAAAATACTAATAAAATGAAATAATGTATAAAGTTATAAGCCTTCATTCATTGTATTGAAAATTAAAACACATATAATATTGTTCAAAAGTTGATACATAATTGAAAATTGAAACACATAATTATTCAAAAGTTGATACATAACTTAAAATTAAAATACACAAAATTGTTAAAAAGCTGGTACATAATTTAAAATTAAAACACATTGTTCATCCCCTTGATCCTATTAGTTGTTTAGGTGATGGAGCACCGCTTCGAGTATCTGACACGTGAAATAAATAATTTTAAGTTAATGATTTTGAATGTTTATAATTAATTATAAAATAAAAGACAAAATTATAATTATAAAAAACACTATAATCAAATTCATAAAAGGGAAAGTATAACCAGAAGAAATAAAAAAAAAATATTCTTAAGAACTCCAAGAAAAAATGATATCATAAGCCAGTTTGGAACTCATTAAAACAAATAGGCAATTTTGAAAAATTTGAAACATCATCCATTCATTAATATCTAATATTTAATACAATTTTGTACACACGCACCCAAAATTGGGCATAAAATGAAAGTAGAAACACACACCCAAAAATTAAGTACAATTTTGTAAGATTATTATGATCAACCATGATAAACAGGCAAAAGGTTGAAAATTTAGTACCTTGAAAGATTTTCACTTGTCGGGAATTGTATTGTTTTCCTTTTTTTTCTGTCAGCTCGAGCTCCAAGTGTGCGCCAAGAGTGCGATTGGTTTGGTTGATGAGGATCAATTTCACTAGTTGCAACTGAATCTTTATAAATGGAAAATGGAGTTGCTCGAGTCCTACATGAAGAGAGAACAATATGATGGACATTCATCAAGAATTCTAAAGAAAAACTCATAGGAGTTGAGAAACCCTTCACATTAGAAATGCCTAGGGAGAGGGAGGAAATGTTGCGAGAGTATTGAGTTAAAATTTCATATATTTCTCTACAAGAGAAAAATGTAGTGTGCAATTCAAAAAATAACTATCACATGGCAAACTCCAACCAAATAAAGCTAAAGAAACAATCATATTACCTATCATTCCTATCATTATTGGCAGAAAGATCACCAGTTGTGGTCAAGGTGGACAGGGCAAAACCTGCAACCACAGGGAAAGATGTTCATAATTCAAATTCATAATTTTGAGAAAAATGATTGTGCACCAAGTAATGGACTCACGATTTTCTCGAGTGCCAAGAATAATTCGAAAGCTACGCGAGGGTGCTAGTTTTTCTACCGAATCCTAGACAACAAAAGAATATAGTAGATAGATCAAAAGATCCTTTTACAACTATAACAGTTTCAAAGAAGCACTCAATTGGAACACCACATACATCTTTAGTTGTTGTTGGCTCTGCCAGCGAGTGTGCAAGAAATTTTCTATAAGCGCAACCTTCAATTTATCATCTGGTTGAGCATTCTGAAAAATGGAGCAATCAAATAAGGTACAACATGCTATAACTAACTATTATCAAACAAGAAAATGCTTCATTCCCAGCTCCAAGAGATTAGGGTCTTTACCTGGATATGTCAAACTGAAAGCATGGCTCAAGATTATAACATTCATAAATAACTGACAAAGTGTAACTATACAGCCAAAGCACAAGCAAGATAAAATTTTGAAAACTGGTATTCACTTTAGTAACATATAAGGGTTATGAACCTACATAATCCACAAAAAATCTCCCAAACCCAACATTCTGCCAATTACGTGTGATCTTTCCTAAAGCATAACCCATACCCAATTGAGTGTTATTCTCCTTTTATTTTCCAAAGGATATTAAACAGTAGAATTATGAGGAAAAGAATCTGTAATTGCATACCTCCAATGGAGTCAACGGGCATCTTCAGTCCACACAATGAGCACCAAGCTTTATTATCCTATGCTTTCTTTTGAATTTTACCTCACCAACTCCTTTCATAAGCAATATTCATTTCCTGTTTCTTTCAAGTTTAGGAATTTAAACTTTTAATAATGATTGCGTGAACAAAATCAAAGCACATGTTAAAAATAGAATTGTTTCTCTTTAAAAATGTCCTAAAAGCCAAAATCAATTCATATTGCATACATAAATAAATTGGAACTTTTCCGTAGTTTTATAATTTTCTTATACTGGTTCCAGTTAGATTTTAAGCCCCTCACATATAAAAAAATGTAAACACATATTTTTTTATCCAAATTAAAATATAATGAATAATTTGAAAATATTTCTCTTGTGGTTATTAATTTTTATGTGTGAGTTCATATGTTCATATTTATAAGTTAATAAAATTGTATAAAACTATTATTAGTTATTACAAATCCCAAACTAAAATAAAAAAATTTAGTAATCATATATATTTGATCTAAAAGTTGGTGTACCAGAGTGCGAGCAACAATGGAAGCTTTGGTCCCAAAATTGGCCAAATCAAGCGCAATCTCCATGCCAGAATTTCCAGTGCTTACAAAAACAGATCTGCAATGCAAAACAATATTTATCTGTTACAAATTTTTTAAACAAATCCAAAGCCCTAAATCAAATTTTAAACAAAAATCAAAAGCCCTAAATTATATTTTTTTTATTAAACTTACCAATAACGCGAAAGTGGTACTGAAGCACCGAAGAACACAAAAGGGGGAGTTCTCCATTCTGATTGGAAGTCGAATGGTATAATCAAGTGGAAATGTGAGTGCAAAAGTAAGAATGAACACGAGATCCTGAATGCAAGAATGATCGTGAATGAGTGACAAAATGAGAGGGTTTGGGAAATAGAGAGTCTCAGAAAAGAAAGGGTTAGGGAAAGGAGAGTCACTACAAAAAATCAGTGAAAGAAAGTTACCTCTCGATGTTGTCTTTGATGTAAGGAATGAGGGACTTCGATGAACCAGTGATGGCTGACAGTGAGGGGTCATGGAAAGAAATCGTTAAGAGGAAGGCGTTGTTCAAGCCGGCGGCAATGGCGGAAACAACGAACAATGGCGATGAGAAGTGTTAGGTTTTGTGTGAAGGAGAGTTTGTGGTAATGAGAAGGTTCTATGTGAAGGGTGAAATAGTGAAAAGGGTTTTCAGAGAGTGAGAGGTTTCCAAAGTGTAAGCTTTCCAAAGGGTCAGACTGAGTTTTTCGAAAAAAAAATGGGAAAGAAGAATAGTGTAGCGGGAACAAAACGCGGGAGTATTATATTTTGAAAGCTAATTGTGGCGGTTCAAAATGACACATTCTGAAAGAAAATTGTGGCAGTTATAAAACTGTCATATTATACAGATAATTGTGACAGTTTGTAAAACCGCCATATTAAAACCGCCACTACATACATGATTTTTTGTAGTGTGACAAAGAAGGATTACTTCAAAATAAGGTAAGTAATCTTCGAAACCCTTAGGGTTTACATTAGTGAGTAGTGTATTGACAAACTCTAGACCCTATCATAGTGAACGTGTTTGAAATAAATCTCGGATTCAAAACCCTAATCTTGAAGTGAAAGAAGAGATGTGGTGGTGAGGAGGCAAAGAAGAAGGAGTCTTTACCATCATTTACCTAAAGGTGAGTTCTCGGTTGCATTTTATAGTTGGATAGGAATTTGGGGATTTTGTAAGTTTGTTTGGTGTTTATTACGAAGTGGACTTTAAGCCTAACTCAACCCCATAAAACCGACTCATAAGGATGAGGTTTGCACCCACTTATATACAATGAAATGTTCTCATCTCTAGTCGATGTGGGATCTCCAACACACCCCCTCACGCCGAGAGTGACAGCTCGTGCGTGGGATAACATATTATGGGTGGTCCGATAGCGGCCCGATAGCGGGTGGCACGATAGGCCCAACACAAACACTCACTAGAATAGGCTCGAACTGGCTCTGATACCATATTACGAAGTAGACTTTAAGCCTAACTCAACCCCATAAAATCGGCTCATAAGGTTGAGGTTTGCACCCACTTATATACAATGAAATGTCCTCATCTCTAGTCGATGTAGGATCTCCAACAGTGTTGAAATTGGTGGTTGAAGTGGTGTCATATTGTTACATCCGAAAGAGTCTAGGGTTTCTTTTTCCTTGCGCTCGTGTTAGACGTTCATGTTAGACGGTTGTGTTAGACACTTGCTCCTATCACGTAGGCATTTGCGTTAGACGTTAATATTTCTTCTTCTTTAGGGTAGATGTTCACTCTTATCACTTTGTTTGTTACTTTGTTGATCTTGGTGCTTAGAAAATTTTCTCTATTTGATTAAGTTGATAAAGCCTTTAATTTATCTTTAATGACATTACAAGTGTTTTGTTTTACTTTGGTTTGTCCCTCTTCCATTTATTGATCTTGTATGGAATGTTGGTTTGGTTATGAATGTCTCTCTATGTGAAAATCTTATTGGCTTGAAGAAGTTAATAGGTTATGTTCTTTTTAAGTGAATGATTTTTCCTTTTTGTTAATCCTAATTAGGTGAATTGACTTCTTCTTTGTGGTTCACATCAAATATGAGTTGATTTTATTATCATGTGAATGTATTTTGAATTTTTACTTAAATTGATTGAACTAGAAAGTTCGTTTTATTGGAATCATATTTGTAGGTTTGAAATATGATAGTAGGATTTGAAATGTTTTTTTTTATCAATGCTTGTGTCGGTCAAACCGAAACTTTATACTTTTTTTTCTTTAAGTCACTCAAACCCACTATAAACTTCAAAGACCGACACAAAATACTTATCTTTTTAAATATTTAGTGTGAGTCAAATACAGTCTAATTTTTTTTCTTAGTTAGCATCGATTGAGCCCACATTATTAAATATTTTTGTGTTCGTTTAACCAACACTAATAGTGTCCCCTCTATGGTTTGATGGAAATTTCAATTACTTTACAACTCTATTGAGTGAACTTTTCGTCCGACGTCAATTTTATTTGGTTAGTGTCTGTTTTTGACTGATGCTAAAAGTTGATATTCTTGTAGTGGTATAAATTTGATCAAACTTATTACCATTTAAAAATTTAATTTTTTTCTTAAATTGTTATTTGCAATTAACAAAATGTATTTGTTATAACATAAATAAATAGTTAAATAATCAAAAATAAATTTAAGAGAAAAATAGATAATTATAGACTTGTAGACATGCTACATTGAATACAATTTGTTTAAAAGATAAATATAAATGATGTGAGGTTGGTGCTCAAAGTTGGAACATATTTTTTTAGTGTAACTAAACGTGTGACATTAGGAACAGTTTTTAACTATGATTACTTTGTTTTTTTAATGTTCATCTTAACTTTGATCTAAATTGATTTGGCCTATCTTTTAAAGTTATTTTCATTTTTAAGATTTGTGCATATTATTGGTGAAGTATAAAAAGGTTCCCCTTTTTTAAATCCAGTTGCTCACACTTTTTCTTTCATGTCGCCACTCATTTATTTATTTTATATATATTCATGTTATTACTACTATAAATACAAAAAAAATCATGAAATAAAAATCAATTTTAGAATAAAAAGTAATTAGTTACTTTAGTGACTAAATTAGAAACTATTTTTAAAACTAAAAAACTCTTGGTTTCTAAATTAGTTTATATTATTGTTAAATGACTTTTAAATTGGTATCTAATTAGCTACCAAAGTTTTTGCTACCAAATTTAGAATATAAATAATTGGTAGTTAAAACCTTGGTAAGTGTTCCTGCCGGTTGACTTACTTCACCGGTTGACTCGAACAACAACCTTTGACCCTTCTATCTCTGCCTGAGAATCGTACTTCCTTCATCAAAAAATCTCTCACCTGCAAAGAAGGGGCACCTTGACGGTCGTTTGCACTCCGACGCTCAAGTCAGTATAAGGACAAAGAAACACCAAGTGTATAAAGTAATTTCATTCTTAGAAACTATGTCCCTTGCAGGGTTGTTAACACTCTTTATATAGGTTGAAACTAGGGTTTACATTTGTGTTGTTACCCTCGTCTAGGGTTCCTTGGGGAATGTCCTTGCGTTGCTATTTACATAATCTTAGCGTATTTGACACATAAAACTTCCTTTAACTGGAGTGCAACGAATAACAGAGTGGCCGCCTGGGTACCAACTTGTGCACCTATTCTCTGGCGCCATCTGTTTCTGCGGGTGCCCTAAGTATTCATGTGCCATGCATGCAACTTCTCTTGGAAACCCTAACCCTAATAGGCCTCAGCGCCTCTAAGGATCATTCTCTCATGTCGCGCCTGTATGCGCTATACACACCATGTGCATGGATCCCTCGTGACTTAAGCTTCCCTCATATTTGATGTTTTAACTGATAACTTAGGAAAATTCTAGGGCCCACCTTACGTGGCCCACTATAACGTTCAGACCGCCGACGTCTGATCTCTTCCTCTGTTGGCGAGGTCTGATGTCGATCTCCAACGTCGGGGTCTATGGTACCGATGTCAGAAGACTAACCAATCCCCCCCCCCCCCCCTTCCCTTATGTGACCCACTTCCACTACCAGACACCGGTGTGCAATGTCTGAGGTCATTCTCTGGAACCGATGACCGAGGACTGGTCGAAACAGTAGGTAATTATATACTAGTTTAGAATCTATTTAACAATAATAGAAACTAATTTAGAAATCAATTTTTTTTTAGTCTCTAAAATGGTATCTAATTTGATCACTATAATTAATTTTGATGTCTAAAATTGGTTTATATTTCATGATTTTGTTATCGTCTCCATCCACCTCTATCATCCTTACCACACGTTTTGCTATCCATCTCCCATCTAGTTATGTTAGTCCTCACACGTAGTTGTGCCCTGTCATCCACCCAATACTGTACCCAACAACGCCCTCCACTGTTTTCACGTTTGAAAAAATCTCTCCATGTTCCATTGTTGTTGCATGTCAATATTTCTTTTCTCCTAATGATAACATGTGAGGGAAAGGAAAAAAGTATTTACAACATTTACATTGTTGCATGTGACATTTGCTAAGTTCTTGCCCTCTCACCACACCCCTACAAAATAATCACATGAAAAGGAAATAAACATTTTTTTTATCAATTGTGGTAATTAACATTATTTTCTGAACATACAATTATAACACCAGCTTAATATTTTTATACAATTAAAAAATGTCAACAAAATATTTTAAAAAACAGTATCGGGAGAAGAAATTTGATGAAGCATTTAGAACGTAATCTTAGTCTTAATTACGTGCTTAAATTACTTTTTGTTTGAGTATCAATTTCAATATGTAATGAGGTTTTCTCAATAATCACGTTTCCATCGTTTCAAACGGTGGCAAGATAGAAAAATGTCTTTTGTGTTGCCAACAATATTTTACTGATTTTCACTCTAATCTAACGTTTGACTTGAATTGAAGCGACTATTTGCCAGGAAAAAGAATCTGATACATTAAAAAGAAAAGATCACATTTCAGGAGAATCATGTTTAAGAAATTCTAGTAATTTATTATGTTTACTCTTAAATCTAACAGTTAAAATAAAAACTAATAAAAACAATAAAAAATAATGAAAGAGTAATATCTAATTTAATAAACAATGCATTAATAGTTTTTATTAAAAAAAATAACATAACAAATATTTAATTATATTAAATGTGACATCCAATCGTGTGTTTCTTCCCTTATCAACTGTTAAATCTTTTTGCAGGAACAATCAAGATTGTATCGGACACTTGCACCAGACACAAACTATGAAGGAGGACAAATGCAAACTCTAGTTTTTCTAGAACTCTCCACCACAAAAAAAATTAGGTTAGTCTATTAAGCTTAGAGGACTAGTGTATTACACATGGCTGAGATGATTGATCAAGGTCATGTAAAGATCAATTGAGGTCATGTGTAGACCGATCAAGGTCATCGAGATCAGATTGACACCATCTCAAGAATCCAAAATGAAAAATAAATAATTAAAATTAACATTAATTAATAAAATATAATGAATTTGTGATTAGATTAAAATCTAAAAATTCTCGATATTCTAGATCTAATGTAAAGAGTACTCTCACTCACCTCTGTAAATAAGTGAACTTCTTTAATGTACATTTTTTTACAACATTTAATACATTTACTATGGAGACATCAAACAACTTTTTCAAATATCTCCCATTTTAATCAAGACCCGAAAAAGGACCAAAAACTCAAGAAGTAGAATACCATATCAACCTAGAAATTTTTTTTTTTACTCCGTACATTAACACTTTCAAACCCATAAAGATCATTGAAATATATTTTATCTTTTTTTTTTAAAATCAAACCCGAGTGTGTACATGTTTAATAGATTTACTTATCTAATTATCAAAATGTGTTGAATTTTGTTGGTTGGTGATCCGATCGGTCATCGGTAGTCGATGACGTCAGCAACAGAGAACCACGTGGACCACTCAAAGGGTGACACGTGGACCAGGTGGCAGAGAGGTCGGGGGGACGATCGCCAAGAGAAGTGATCGGTGGTCAGTAACCAAGTTACCACCGACAGATCAGGCGGCAGAGAGGTCGGGGGATAGATCACCCAGAATGGTGATCGGTGGTCAGTAGCCAAGTGACCACCAGCAGACCAGTTCCCAGACTCGCGCCTGGAGGCAGAGCGCGATAAGCGAATAAACACTGATCAGTCATCGGGTGTATTGTCATCGGGGTCTCGTGTTACACGCAGTTAAACTGGGACTAAGGTTCCCAGCGAGAGCGTTACGCATGGACCTCGCATGAGCACACCTCAAGGAATCATGCACAAGAGTGGCCTGAGGGAACTAGTAAGCCAGTCGGTGATTGGTGATTCCCTCAACCCATTACGTGCGTGGCATCGTGAAGGGTGAGTCGCCTACGCTGAGAGTAACGTTTGGTGAGTGTGCCTAGACCAGCCACACCCGACGTTCTCCTAAGAGTATGTGATTTACCCAGATAAGAGAAGCATCCTAAGTTACTCCGCAAGGGCGTAACTTAGGCACACAAAGAGAGGCGCTAGAGCCCTTCCAGTAAGTGACACGTGTGTGGTTAGATGTGAGTTGCAGGCCTCCACGTGTCATCATCTGAGAGGGGTGCGGTCCAGACAAAAGAGCACTCCGTACCACTAAAGGTACAGACATGCGCAGACTCTCACGCTCCCCATTGCTGATTCTGAAGGTACGCTTTCTCAGAAAAGCATAACAGGGTTCTGACACATGCCAGAAAAGCATAACAGAATTCTGTTATGCCCAGAAGCAGGGAGAGAGAGATAAAAGAAAGAATCAGGGTGAGAGTGAAGGAGGAGGAAAAAAACAGAGTGCAAGTTTTTCTCACACACACATTACTAGTTTCCAGTTTCTGGTGGTTCTGTTGGACTAACTTGATCGTCGGAGTGCAAACGGCCGCTAGAGGCGCCGTCTGTGTGTTTTGCAGGTCACATTTGAAGACATCTGAGAGAAAGTTCGGAGGGTGATTCTGCAGAAGACGCAGTCGCGTAGACAGGGCAGAGAGTGCTACGAAGCGATTCGTCCACGTTCGAATTGCCGGCAGGATCAGTTGGTAATTTGATTGTAATGAGTTGGAACATAATGAAGCAAACTCGTACCTAACGTGTAAAAAATAATATTACTATAGTAAGTGAGTGGTTTCATGAAGCTTAATTATATTTCCTTTCTTAAATTGGAATACAATTCCTCGAATCGTGTTTTGCACATGTCAGCAAGCAAGTGAACAAAATTACGGGTCAATTTTTTTGTATACAGAAAATTATGAGTCAATGGGTAGAGAAAAATAAGACGCACAAAGTTTATCTATAATTTGTAACATATAAACAACGAGTTATTTTTATTTGGTACATACAGTTTATTTTCTAATTTATCTGTCAACTCATAATATTATATGAATAAGTAATTAAAAAAAAACTTATATTAGTTGTTCTCTTTTAATTTCCAAAAAATCTATTAAAATTTAAACTTTAAAATTGATGGACTAAACACTTTACCTGTGATTTTCTTATGAATATTTTACGGAATTTTATAATATTCTCATAAATATCTGCAAGAAAATAATTTCTAACCATTAGTTTTTATAAAATAAATATTAGGATAAATAATGGTCACAAAAAGTCATCAACACATAGACATACTTCTTTGGTTTAAAGGGGAAAAAGTCTCTTTCAAATATTGCTTTAATCTCACTTTCATTGGAGTGTGGAAATTAACTTGATCACTCAACAGATGAACTGCAAGTTTTAGGGTTTCTTTCTTTCTTTTCTTCAATTCATGCTCAAGTGGTGCCAATGTAAGTGGAAAGTGGGGACTCCTAGTTTTGTAAAGGTTTCTTTTTTTCTCCAAATCTTGCTCAAGTAAGAGTTAAAAGACCAAGACTTGGCTTGACTTTCTAAATAATTAAGTTTCATATTTATTTAATTCATGTTTTCATACCCTGTAAGTGTATGTTTGTGGGGCATGTGTGTATATACAGTGATTACTTTTTAAAAGAATTGTATAAATAAGTTATACTTTTATAAAAATACTGATAAGTTTAAATTATAATTTATTAATATATTCTTTTCCTGATAGTTGCGAAGGGTTGGCTGGGGTTTCCAGAATGGCAGAAGACAAGAGTTTGTTTGACAGTTTGGAGGTTGGAAGGGATAAAGTGAAGGTAAATATGTTACAATACGTTGACGACACTTTATTCTTTTGTAAAGCTAATACAAAAAAGTGTCTTCAATTTGAAGGCGATCTTACTCTGCTTTGAGCTTGCTTCTGGGCTTAAGGTCAATTTTGTGAAGAGTACTATCGGTGGGTTGGGGTTGGATCAGAGCTTGCTTCAGAGTTTTGCGGCTATTCTAAATTGTAAAGTGATGGTAACTCCTTTTGTTTATTTAGGGTTGCCGATAGGAGGGTGTCACAAACGGGGTGCGTTTTGGAGCAGGGTGATTGAGAGAGTTCAGGGTAAATTGTCAAGATGGAGAGACAGGTGTTTGTCGTTGGCTGGGAGGATTTGCTTGTTAAAATCAGTTCTCTCCTCAATCCCGTTATTTTTTATGTCATTGTTTAAGTTACCTTCTGTGGTGGCAGAGAAGTTAGTTCGAATACAAAGGAATTTCCTTTGGGGATGGGGTTCAGATGGTAGGAAGATCGCTTGGGCCTCTTGGAAAAAGGTTTGTGAGCCTCGTGACTATGGGGGTCTAGGTATTATTAACCTAAGGTTGTTTAATTTGGCTCTACTAGGCAAGTGGATCTGGAGGTTGGGTACAAATAAGGGTGGTCTGTGGAAAGGGATCCTCGTTTCTAAGTACGGTGGGTGGAGAAGCTTGAGAGAGGAAGGTAAAGTTGGTAGGGGCTCTCTTTGGTGGAAAGATTTGAAGCAGGTGTGGGCTTCAGAGGGGTGGGGAAAAAGTTTTGAAGATGGGTTTGAGTGGGAAGTTGGTGAGGGGAGGGCTATCCTTTTTTGGAGGACAGTTGGTTGAGTTGTGGAGCGTTGAATAGTGTTTTCCCAAGAATTTTCTCTCTTAGTGTGACAAAAGGTGCAAAGGTGGCTGAACTAGGGAATTGGATTGATGGTGTTTGGGTGTGGCACTTTGAATGGCGTAGACCCTTTTTTGAATGGGAGAAACCTTTGGTGGAGCAGTTCTTTCAGTTACTACAAGGGGCGAAGTTGGAATCAGGGAAGGCAAATTGCTGGATTTGGAAGGCACGGGGGTTTCATACTTTTACGGTTAACTCAGCCTATTTTCAGGTTAGGAAGGATAGAGTTGGGAAGGTTTCTCCAGTTTACAGTAAGTTGTGGAGGTGCAAAGCTTTGCCTTCCGCTTTGGTCACTGCTTGGAGGGTGATGGAGAATAAGATTGCTACTAGGGTAAATTTGGAAAGGCGAGGGGTGGTGGTTGAGAATCTGGTGTGTGGTTTGTGTGGGAAGGTGGAAGAGTCGTCTTGTCATCTGTTTTCCGTCTGCGAGTTTACCTGGTGGGTGTGGTGCCTTTGTTTTGAGTGGCTTGGAGTGTCGTTTGTTATTCACAAGGACCCTTTGGTAAACTTCCAACAATTCAGGTTGTGTTCGGCTTCTGATGTGGTTAATGACGTTTGGGGGGCGATTTGGGTTGGTGTTGTGAGTGGAATTTGGAGATATAGGAACTTGGTGACATTCGACAGGGGCGTGGTAGATGCGCTTGAGGTATTTGCACTAGTACAGGTAAATGTTTGGTCTTGGATTTTTGCAAAGTCCTGTTGTAATTCCTTTACGTACCCCAACTGAGTTTTGAACCTAGTGGATTGTATGAGGCTGGTTGTTTAATGCTTTCTTGAGTTGCTTTGGTTGTTCCTTATTTAAGTTGGAAGGTGTTCCTTGATTGGAGGTTGGTAAGGCGCTACATCTTTATGTATAAGGGTTGGACCACTCCTGAAGAGGTTCCCATTTTTTTTTTTTATTGCTGATAAAAAAAATATTGTTATATTAAAACTAAGCAGTATATATACTTAAGATTTTTTTAGTAAATCAAATTATTATATAAATTTCAATGATATTTCTATATATATATAGGACAACTTATATTTATATTCTTAGAGGCGCTTATAGATTTTTAATCATAGGTAAGATCATTATCCTAAATTAGATAAATTTATTATCCTGTATTATAGACACAAAATTATAGATACTTTTCAAATAAGTTTCAAAACCTAAGTATTAAGCAAAAACCTAGACAAACTTCATGGATTAAAACTGACCAAATTGAGAAGCCTGTTATCATGGTGAAAAATAAAAATAATAAATTTAAATTATTTAATAGTACTTTAATCCTTTGAAAGCTTGGCTAGTGCACTAAAAAGTAGAAGTTATGGTCAACACCATTTGGTAAATAAAAACTAAACAACAAATATTAAATAAAAAGAAAAGGTAATTTATTAAATATAATTCAATAATTCAAAAGAAAAACTAAAATAGTAAAATATAAAATTTCAAAACAATATCGAAGGAACATAAAGAATATCAATAACTAAAAAGTTTGAAGAAAATATGTTTAGAGCTTAATTGAAAAAAGAATTAGTTTCACGCATAATTATAATATCTTCGTAATAAAAAAAATCAAGAGTACAAGAAGTTAACCTATGCTTAATGTAAACTTTGATATAACTCAACATTACCAAGGAGTAATGTTACTAATATACAGGCAATTAAGGTTTTTTCCATGTCAAACCTGTTCTAAATTTTGCAATTTTAGTAACCATTTTGACTCTAAATTTTGATGACATTCTTAGAAGAAGAATAAATCTTTCCTCTTCTTAACATAGATACTTGCAGTGTTAAAATCTTATATTTATACTTGGAGTGAATACAATTTTAAAAAAATTGTCAAATTTTTCATTCAACTACCACCACTACATTGTTTTTAAAACCGACAATGTAAATGGTATCGTTGGAAGTCTAATCGATTGCAAACCAACATGTAAAACTCATAATTTGGATTGACGAGAAAACACCAATAATTCAATGTTAGTTGTGTCATAACCAATGTTGAAAGTGTGGTTATGTTATATACACTTTATGTCACTTATGACACCAACGTAGAAAGTAGTTTTTTTTTTATAAATATTGTGTTAGAGATAATTTCCCAATTTGTAAATTAAATTTTCAATCTCGTATAAACAATTATATAGTTTTAAATTAAATAAATAACTGTATTATTCAAACATAAATAAATTTTTTATTCAAACATAAAGTTCTATAATATCTTATTAACAACTTCTAAGAATTTTGTTGTTCGTTTCTTCCATTGTCTTCGTGAACAATATTTCATTTCTCTAAATACTTATTTTTTTTATCAACAATAAAGATTGAATAACTAGAACTACTTTAGGAGTGGTTCGACCCTTATACACCTATATATTAGAACACATCTTCTCAGACCCTCCATTCCAACACAAGGAAAGAACCAAAATTAATCTAACACTACATACCCAGTAAAAAGACACTTCAAACATATCAAGGAACATCAGAACAACAAACCTTAACCACCTAAGCCAACAACCAACCCTAAAAAACAACATCCAACAAAATAAAGATAACTGCCAACCTAAACAGAAACAAACCATTTATATCAAATTCAAACAAGATAAAGGGGCAAAACACCAGTCAGAGAAGGAGAAGCAAGCAAAGGGGATTTTATAAGTTACCCAGGACCAAGCCTTCAATTGAGCCAAAGTGAAGATTTCTGAATGATCCACCACGCCACCTTTAAATATGACCTTGTTCCTATGACACCAAATCTCTCTAACCATCGAGATCCACACACCCAGGACCGAGGTGAAAGGCTTAGATGCATTACAAAACTGCATGAAATGAGCAATAGGATCAATGGGAGCAACCGACCACCCTAACCACGAGGAACATTGAACCCAAACAAGCCCAACAATTTTACAGTCAAAGAGTATTGTAACATAAGTTGAATTGTGAATATAATTTTATGAAGTACATATATAAGTTGTGGAAGTAATAATAAAATGAATATTACTTGGTACTAAAAATCTCTAATGTTGTCTACAATGAGCTACATACATTCAATTCAAGACATACTAATTAGACTAGAAAATCAAATATTATATATGTTAATTAGTTGTATGTACATGTTAAACTTAAGATCATTTGTAGAATAAAAATTATAAACATCGTATTTATGAGAGTATATAATTAGTTCAATTGAAAATCATTAATTATAAAACATATAATACATATTCATTTACCATGTTTTTAAGTTCATGTGAATCTTATGTTATGTCAAACTTATGACTAACTGGCGATATTCTCCTTAGAACAAATAACCTTAAGTTGTCACTAATTCATATAAAACTTAATGTTTGACTAAAATAATAATTAAAATACAATAACATAAACATCTACATATTTTAATTAACTTATTTATGTCAATAAGCATTAATATAAACATATTTTTTTTCAATTATAGGAGTCAATTTAGTATTCTTTATTTTTTTTTACTCCAAACTTCTTTAAATCCCAATGAAATTGATAGTGATAGAACTCTATGGAAAAGTTGTGAAACAACAAGAGCAAGTAAAGAATTCTCTTGCACATCCCAATGAGGGTGATAAAATGTCAAAACTACACCCTCATCCTTTTCCTCCATCGTGTACCCCTTGAATGCAATAGCCTTCCTCAACAAAATGAAATGAATTAAGATAGGGCTGACTAAATTTCTCTGGTCACATTAATTAACTAATTGCAGGTTTCACACAGGTTTTGGTGCACAACATCAACATTGACATTCTTCAATAAAGAGTTGGAAGCTGCTACTTGTTGAGATGCGGGTCAATATCAACCATCAGATCTTCACTCACTCGTTGTTCTTAAAACATCCTCTTTGTTGTTGCTATTATTTTGAATCTTTGTGGATGTTCTAGAATATACGATGATATGAAACCTAAGTATTTTGATCATCTAAAGCCAAAATAAGTATTTTAATGATCTAAAGCAAAATGAAGTAATGGTTGATAGTCTCAAGTTGTTAAAATCTCAAAGATTTGTTTTTATGTTGAGACATATCTTTTGGAATGTTTATTCTGTTTTATTGTTTTGCTATATGTATTAGAAATTTTGACAGTAAATGAGAGCAAAGAATTATTCAGTCTTTTATTATCTTTTTGGAGGAAGCCTAACCTGTAATATATTGCATTTTTTGGTGCTTTCATTGAGAGAAAAAACACAAGGGGACGCCATGCCTGTATCAAAAAGTGATGAAAAAATAGATTCCATTATGCGATTATTAGAGAGCCAGAAAACCTTATAGGAAGCAATGAATAGACAAATTTGGAAACCCAAATGACATTTCAGATTCGAGCCCGGGAGACCGCGACGAACGATTCCGCCCTTCAATCTTTTACTCGAACTTCCTTGAAACTGGATATGCCCCGTTTTGATGGGTCTGAACCATTAACATGGATTTCCAAAATCAAGCAGTTCTTTGACTACCACCGTAATCTAGAGGACCAAATACTTCAATTGGCTTATTTTTCCATGGAAGGAGTAGTTCTTTCTTGGTTCCAATGGATGCATGACAACAACCTAATCTCAACTTGGCAAGATTTCCTGCATGTCTTAGAGGTTCATTTCAGACCATCACATTATGAAGACCCAAAAGGAGCCCTTTTCAAACTTTTCCAAACCTCAACCGTGTGAGAATATCAAAATCAGTTTGAATTGCTAGCAAATCGTATCGTGGGACTGCCTTCTCCCTTCTTCCTTAGTTGCTTTATTTAAGGTCTTAAACTAGAAATTCGAAGAGAGGTGCAGGCCTTTCAATCGATTTTGTTATCCCAAGTCGTAAGCTTAGCAAAATTACAAGAATAAAATTTTGTAGAAGGTTCCACGTCAAACTGTTACGTTCGTCCTTCTCCCTTAAAAACCCTGACGTTTGTTAATACTCTTTCTCCCAACACACAAACGACGAGCTCTTCTTCTGATGGAGATCACATAGGAGAGGCTTTTATTAATGAAGGAAGAGGTTATTAATCCACACATTTGAAGTTCTTCCTTCTAGTCTTCTCAAAATTTAAAGAAGACATAAAATAAAGAGAGGACCAAGCCTAAAGCCAAAGAAGTCTACAAGCTTTCAAGAATAGGCTTCAATTAATATCTCTCTTTATAGTTTCTTTTGTATAAATTTGTAAATAATATAGAATGTTTAAATATATAGTTGTTAGGAAGGTGCTTAGAGGGAAACCTTAGATACCTCTTTTGTAAAGCATCTTTAGGCATTAGTTTAGAATTTTCTAGAAGGTAACTCTTCATGTCTCACTTTAGGCGCTAGAAGTGAGTAGCATGCAAGGGACTTTTAGTTAGCTTGCTTTGTAAGTTTCATGACCGGTTCTCCACCTATAAAAGGAGGGCTTAGGTCCTTCAAATAATAGAATTGATTTTTGAAGTAATGAAACTCTCCCAAATTGGTGATTGAGTGTAGTGAGAACTTGCCTTCTCCTCTTCCTAGTCTCATCTTGAGTGCCTTGGTTTCTCAAGTGGCGGCAATTCACATTTATCTTGGAGCATTCACACTTCAAGTGGCGTGTTCATCAACCAAGTTCTTCAACCACATAAGTCTTCTCTCTTTTCCATCTATTTCTTCCATTTTCGTGCTCATATGAACTCTTAAACATGTCTTAGGTTCCTTTCTTGCAATTCTATTCGGTGCTTTAGCCTTAATTCATGTTTTGTTCGGTTCATCTTCTTCCTTGCTGAGTTTAATCGGTTCATCTTCCTTCTTTCTTGTTTTTGTTCGGTGCATTTCAATTGTTAAGCATTTTAATCGGTTCAATTGGCAAGAAATGGACTTCCATATGAGTTTTGGCTTGGTTACTTAAGTTTTGGTGAGTTCTTGAATGATAGAACATTGATCCAATTCTAGAAAAGCGCCTAATCATATTCCAGCTCATGTTGATTCCATAAAATGTCAAAGAATCATCTATATCTTGCTATTGGAATCTTATCATCTTCTTAAAACCAAAATTGTACCCTAATCCGCTTGCCATCAAACGATTGTCCCTAGCTGAGCTCCAAAGCCGTCTTGAAAAGAACCTATGCTATTATTGTGATGAATGCTATCGACCTGGTCACAAATGCAAGCGGAAGTTCGTGTTGTTGATAGCGGAACCTAGTGACCCTAAAATGAAAATGATTGATTTGAACAACCTCCTTCATATAGAGGACTCAACACCTAATGAACCTGGTCCGACCGACCTTTCGGATAAAAACCCGACCCAAATAACATTAAATTATAATAGTTAAAGAAAATATACACCTTATTTGAAATGGAGAATGAAAGTTTGAAGTGTTTGTTTCACTAAGATCACCTTTAAAAGATTGGATAAATAACTATTGCATTAGAAGTATAAATTACAATACAAGTAATGATCAAATTTATTCCTAAATATATAATATATGTTAAGTGTTTTTCATTTCAATTACAAATTTATAAATTATTTTCTAATCACAATTAAACCAAATTTTAAATTATAGAAGATAAACTTATAATAAATATTAAGTACACAAGGAAAATAGTTATATTAAAATATAAGATAGATAAATATACAAGAAAGTATATGATAGTTAAGTTACATAAGAACCCAAGAAGAGAAGATTTATCTCCTTATAGACATGTGAAAGCCAAAAACAAGTAAGAAATGAAGGATGAAAAAAGAAGTATAGTCATGGGAGAGCTTTCAATCTCTAGTCTAGAATCCTAAGTTTGTTCTTATATAAAAACACTCAAAGTATCCGATCAACATGGTTCAACATTTCTTTTGCCAAAATTTTATCTCATTAATATCTTATATTAATATTTAAGCGAGATTTTTGAATGATTGTATTAAGTGCCATTGTATTATGAACCATAAATGGCCATTCTCAAAAACAAAGAAAATATTATTTATGTATCTCAAAGTGTATGTTTACAGAGAAAGGAAGCAAATATATAAAGATACATTGAAGCGGTGGTAAAACAGTTTACGTAATTGCTTACGTAACTGCTTGCCTAACACCCCCCCTAAACTCATGGTAGGATTGGGGGCAACCTTGAGTTTATGTCTGGCACGAATAAAAGTGGACCAAAGACAGGCTTTGTGAGAGGATCAACAACTTAAAAATGACTAGGGATAGAACAAGTTGAACCACATGGTTTTGGATTATCTCTAACAAAATGTAGGTCAAGCTCAAAATGATTGGATTTGGAATGCATGATTGAGTTTGCACTTAAGAGGACAATGCCAAGATTGTCAAATTTGAGGAGGTGGAGTCTGTATGTGAAGCTCATGAAGAAGAGATTTAAGTAATAGAATCTCGGTCATGACAACTGCAATAACTCTGTACTCTGCCTCTATACTACTTCTTTAAACAAATTTTTGTTTGTGTATTGACCAAGAAATAAGATTGGTGCTGAAATAAATGTAAAAACCAGTGGTGGACTTCCGATCATTAGGGTTTGCACCCGAATCAACATCAGAGAAGGCTTTGATGAAATAGGAAGAATGTTGATGTAAAAAGAGTCCATGATCAATAATGCCAACTAGGTATCGAAGAATACTCTTGACAGATTGCCAATGATGAAGTTGAGGGGAATGCATAAATTAAGCAACCTTATTGACAGAGTATGAAAGATCAAGACGAGTTATAAGAAGATATTGAAGGGTGCCCACAATAGAAAGATACAAAGTTGGATCACTGAACATGGAAACCATATAAGTGGGGTAAGGTTTAGAGACCAACATATTTGTACATTGGATTAATTCTATCTCTTGAAACTAAATCTATTTGGTGTTCTATACCCCTAACAGGTGGAAGTCCAATTGGTTCTTCCTTAGAGAATACATTACCAAATTCTTTTAAAAGTTTTTGGACTTGAGGAGGTAGCTCACAATTTTCAGAAAGTGTGAGTGCATGCAAGTGTTCCTCTACAAAGAAGGAGGCTTGAAGGTTGTTCAGATAGAAGTATCTTTTCAAATTTTTCTTCTTTTTAAATGACCTTGTGGAAAGGAACACTCTTCTCCCACGCCTCAGCTTTCTCTCTAATGCCTTTTTCTGATTTTTCTATTTTCTTTGTTTTTTTTTCTCATTTTCTCTTTTTTGTTTCATTTGTACTTGGTCCTTTACCACTTATGATGGTGTTAAAGGATAAAGTACAAATTTCTTTTTCTTATGAGTTTTATAAGTCGGTCTATTTGGTAGATGGAAGATGCTCAAGCTCAGGCCCAAGTTCAGGACCAACAACTAGGTCCATGGCAAAGAGGATTGGAGAAGATTGGTACCCTGCTACTGATGGCAGAGAAACTTTTCTCTACATGTTCAAAGACCTCTCAAAGGATCACAAGGAGTAGAGCCCAAGCCATGGGAGTTGAGCATAAACTAGTTTCTTTATTTGTAATTTCAGTAGAGTAGGGTACATTTAGCATAATAGAGGGTACATCTAGTGTATGAGACTAAAATTGTTGTGCCTATACATTACCGTTGGATGTATCCTATTGAAAGGTAATTCTTTTACCAAATTATTCTATTTTTTTGTAAATTTATATTCTCCTATTCTATTCCTAATCATAGTTTTATATTCTTATAGATTTCTCCATAGGTTAAAGGTTTATGGTTTATATACGTAATAGAAATTATTCGGAAGGTTCAATTGTAGAAGGGTATTTGGCATATGAGTGTTTGACATTTTGCTCAAGATATTTGAACCATAATGTTCAAACAAAGTTCAACAAGCTGCCAAGGAATTTATATGGTCCAATAGGGAATGGAGTGATGACTAGTTTGGAACCTCTTGAGTAGGAGCAAGCTCATCGTTTTGTGTTGTTTAATTATAAGCTCATCAAGTCATTTATCACAATATCCATATTTTTATCTTTTTGTATGAGATTTTAACTTTTGTGAGCTTATTAAAAAAAATTTTTTTTAGAAAACATGAGGAATTTCTCAATAGTAATGCTGGTGAAGATTCAACAAGAAATTGAAATACGACAAAATATCAATATCTTACATTTCACACATGGTTTGAAAATCATGTTAAAAATGTGGTTGTTAGTGAAGAGGTTAAGTGATGGCATTCTCAAGGAGCTCTTCTTGGATGTTTGGTAAAAATGGTGCGGAAGCTTATGTATGAAATGGGCAAGGTCCTCCTAGGAGTTGTGGTGACCTTGAAGGTGCATGAAGAGTATGGAAGAAGGGAGGTTCGGCCAGCCCTTTGATAGATGGTGAAGGAAGATTACAACCTAGAAACTAGGTAAGGAGCAAGTATGACACAAAATGGGCAGCATAACATTACTCAATTTAATCTTGCAAATACAAGTGATAGGCTTCTCCTTTTATAGGCTAAGGAGGTCGTAAATGTTAAGCTAATAGAAGATGAAATGCTAGCTAAATGAAATGTAAATGTGAAGCACATGGGTCACATGGAGCACATGGGTGCACATGGTCCTCCAACCTTCACATGGCCGAACTTGATTAGTGAAGGCTTCTAGAAACCTTTAGCTAATCAAGGTTAACTCTTCCTTAATTCTAATGTGCAGAAAAATAAACATTTGCCCACATGGCTATGCTATTTACACCCCAATTAAAACTAGGCTACACTTGATGGGCCTTCACGGAATATGTGCTAGTATGCCACTCTCCCATTCATAGCTTGATCCAAGTCTTCTTGTCCTAGACGCTCCTAGCTTGTCCTAGACGCTCCTAGCTTGGCCTTCTTGTCCTAGACGCTCCTAGCTTGTCTTAGACGCTCCTAGCTTGGTCTTAGACGCTCTTGACTTGGCTTTTGCCTTTCATGGAAGGTTGTGCTTGGCCCTCTTCCATCATCCCCTCCCTCTTGAAAAGGATTTGTCCTCAAATCCAATGCTTTTGCTTCTTAGGGGGGATGGTTGTGGCTGGATGGTGTCCATCATCTCCTCCTTCTTGAGAAGATCTATCCTCAGATTTTCAGACTTGATCTCGGATAGCAGCCTCTTGCTTTGTCAAGGTGTGTCCTCCCGGATCAAATGTCAATCTTTGGGAATCTTGAAACAAAGCAAAGGAGTTAGTGTGAGCATTTGGAGAAAATTTAATTGTGTGAAGTTGCCATTTTTCTTTTTCTTTTGTTTTTGGAAACTTCTCACAATATCTCCCTTTTGATGGTTGTATGTGTCCTTTAATCCTCTTATGTTTTCTAAAATTTCCAATAGTAGTTACTTTTCCCTTAGGCATAATTCCTTTAGGAGGTGGTAACAACTTTAAAAGGGCAAGAGGACTATGTTCACAAACAACTTCAAATGGAGAACTCTGAGTAATCTTGTGGACTACTCCATTGTATGCATGCTCAATAGGAAAAGGATTCTTATCCCAAGAATTGTGGGTGTCCCTCATGATTTCTTGAAGCATAGAAGGAAGAGCTATGTTTTCAAATTTTGGAGCTCTATCCATCACTATTTTTTAAGATAAATCATGGAGGCTTGTCACTTTTCTTAGGAAGAGTTTATCCACATCCATGAAGAAGGAATCGAAACCTTTTGTTGTCCTAGGAAGCTCTAATATGAAATGTGTGTCTTCCCAAGGATCATTTACAAAAGGTGAAGGAGTATAGAGTTCTTGAGACTTTGCCTTAGGTGTAGTTTGAAAACAAGAATTGTACCTAAAGTAATGTCTTTGAACCTCTTTTCTCATGGGTGACAAAAGTTTTCCTTTTAAAAGCTCTAGAGTTTTATCAACTCTAATTTGGCCCATGAGTTCTCCTTCATGTAGACTTTTTCTCTCATGTGTAAAGATAGTCTCGTTGGTACAACCATTGTTTATGAAAATTTGTACACTTTGCAATGGTTGTCTCAATAAGACATGACAAGTTGCTCTAGGCACTACTTCACACAAAACTTTGTTTTTGTAGATGCTTATAGATAACTTGACATTCTCTTGGTGATATCCTAGCACATTTGAGAAATAGTCTTTGTCTATGCAAGCTTCTTTTAAAGACTCTTCTTTTTTGCTTATGCTTGCAAGTGTTCCTTTACAAGAGGTAAGGCTAGGTTGTTCAACAAGAAGCATGTTTTCAAGGGTATTTTCAATGTGCATGTCTTGTTGAATGACCTTGTGGGAAGGAACACTCTTCTCCCACGCCTTTTTTTTCCCAAAAGTTTTCTCTTTTTCTATTTTCTCTTCATCCCTCTTATGTTTCATTTCTATTTGGTCTTTTACCACTTGGGAATGTGGTAAAGGGCTAAGTACAAACTTTTTGTGCTTGTGGATGAAGGAAATCTCGTTAGTTAGACCATCATGCAAGGTTTTCTTATCAAATTGCCATGGTTTACCTAATAAGATGTGGCAAGCTTCCATAGGTACTACGTCGCATAAAACTTTGTCTTTGTAGTTACCTATAGAAAACTTGATTTCCACTTGTTTGTCTACACGTAGTTCCCCATTCTCATTGATCCATTGTAAATTGTAAGGTTTTGGATGAGGAACTACTTGTAGATTTAATTTCTCAATCAATCTAGTGCTAGAACAATTGCAACATGATCCACCATCCACAATAAGAGAGCATATATTTTCTAAAACATTGCATCTAGTATGAAAGATGTTCTCTCTTTGTGTCTCGATGGATGCACTAGGTTGATTGTGAAGGATTCTTTGAATCATCAATAAGTCCCCCTCCAAAGGATTTATCCTCTCTCCTTCCCCCTTTTCTTGTGTACTAGGTTCATCCTCACCACTAGTGTACTCATCTTTTCCTTTTAAGAACAAAGCCCTTTGGTTTGGACATTGCGCTTGCACATGCCCTCTTCCAAAACACTTAAAACACTTGGTGTCCTTAGCACGGATGGATGGGGTGGAGGCATCTTTCACTAAAGGTTTGGTAGTTTCTTTGGGTTCGTTTCTAGATGTGCTACCCTCCCTTTTAAAGTCTTTCTTGGGATAAAGGTTGGAGTAAGAACCCACCCTTTGACTTGAAGTTTTGCGCAAATTTTGTTGTTCAACTTTAATGCAAAGTTGAACCAAGTCATTCAAGTCTTGGTAGGGTAGAAGTTCTACTCTATCCCTTATCTCAAGGTTGAGCCCACTTAGAAACCTAGATATGGTGGTGATTTCTTCCTCTCTAATGGATGCTCTCATCATGTAGAGCTCCATTTTCTGCCTATACTCTTCCACACTCGTGTTCTTTTGTTGGAGTCTTTGGAGCTTGCCCATTAACTCCCTATGGTAGTAGGAAGGTATGTGGCGACGTCTTAGGGCTCCCCTAAGGTCATTCCAATATTCTATGGGAGGCTCCCTATGAAGACGTCAGTCTCTCTCTAGAGAGGTCCACCAATACATGGCATTGCTTTGGAAACTAAGGGTTGCTAAGGGTACCTTCCTTTCTTCACTCACCCTATGGCAAGCAAAGAGTTACTCTACTTTCATCTCCCAATCTAGGTATACCTCTACATTTTCCTTACCATAGAAATGGGGTAGGTCTACCCTTACTTCCCTTGGGCTCTCTTCCTCCCTTTGCCTATTTCTTCTAGGGGGTGGTTGGTAATAGTCATTGATTCTAAGGCTACCCTCCCCTAGAGACTCATTACTTTTAGAATGGGATGTATGAGTATGAGATTTTTTTGATTTTTGAGACTTCTCTTCCTTGGCTTTAGTCAACTCATTGATTTTAGTCTCATTCTCCAATTGTCTAAATGAAATCAATTGCACAGCTTGTGAAACTTCTTTCAAAAGAGTTTTTAAAGATTTTACTTCACTTTCAATAGACTTTGCAGAATGAGAAGAAGCAGACATGACTAGAGCTTTGTGTGTAGAAGTATTTTGCTTTGAGAAAATTTAGGGAAGTCAAAGAAGGTAGTCTTCCAGGTAAGGAAGGTGAGTCACAGTGGACTACTTAAATACCAAGCCTTGCCTTAGCCAAAGACTATCCCTTAATGCCTTCACACAAAGTTTTCTCTTGGTAAACCACTTAAAACACAATTAAGTTAGAAAAATCAAAATTTTAATGCAAGAAAACAATGCAAACTAACTAATTAACCAAGCAAAAATTAACCAAGCTTTAAGCAATACAAGACAATTAAAAACGTAACTATCTAAAGCAAAGAGATGCAATTAAACAATTAACAATTGCTAAACTAGATAGTTCTACACTAGTCGGCCCTAGGTGAGGCTTCTTGGACACTTGGAGCCCTTGAAGACACACTCACCGTCTAATCACGTAATTAAAGAAGTAATTAACAAAAGTTAAGTTGCAAAGGAAATAAAGGAAACTCCCTTTGTTGATCTTTTTTTTGCTATTGGCACTTCCTTGGTTGTCTTTTCTTTGTTGGGCCTTCCAATGTTTGTGGTGTTTTTGGTAGGTATTTGTTTCTGCCCTTGCCTTTGTTCCTCTTAGAATTAAGGAATTAATTCTCCAATCCAGCACCTATCAAGCAAACTAGACCTCACTCAAGTCAAATTTCCACTCAAATAAGCACCAATTGAGAATTCAATCCACCACCAAATTTAGAGGCCAAAGAATTAAAGCAAGAAACAAATTAATTGGAAAAACAGTACCACACAAATGGAATTAAAATGTGACAACTAGAAAGAGTTCCAAAGAAATTAGACAAGCAAATAAAGGTACTCAAAGAAAGGTAGGCACACAAAATGGATCCTAAGAATAGCACTAGAATTGATTTCAAAATCAAAAACAGCACCACTGAAAAAAATTGTTGTGGGCCAGAGAGCGAGATTTTTCCCGATTTTTTATGAGCTGTCCTTTTAAGATTTGCTTCTGAAAATTTATATGCCAATAATTCAAGATCTCAACTAAATTCTGGCGTTGGTTTCACTCCAAACGCATAAACCATTTTTTTTAAATAAATTTTCTAAAATCAGTGTTCAGTTACACCAACGGTAGCGCCAGATTTGCACACTGTTTTTATAATATTTATCATTTTTTTTCTATTGACTTTTTTTAACTGATTCTTTTTTTTGTCTTTTCTGTAACACCTCAATCTTGCATAATCCAGAGGATCAGAAATTTCCTATGTGGGAAAATAATTTTCTTAAGCAAAACAGCCAGCACAGAGTTATGCAAAACAGGGGATTCTATAAATATGAAAAAACAGCAAGATATACCAAAAGAAAAACACAATGGAATTGGTAAAAAGGAATTTGTGTAGATCTAAACACAAATATGAACTCAAGCTAAAAATAAAAGGCACCAAAACACAGCAGATTCAAATCAAACATTTAGACCAAAATCAAGAAACAAATAAGCCAAACAAAGTACTACTATGATTTGATGACATTTTGGAAAAACATGACTAGACAAAACACATATAGATTCAGAAATTAAAAGACTCAAATGAACATAAAATGAACCAAATAAAATTGCAATAAGGACTCAAATACCTAAAATAAAAAAACAGCAACACAAAGTGTATGGAATCCTACCAAAAATTGCACAAAGATTGCTCAAGAACAATTGAACAAGATGCACCGATTGGAATTTCCAAACAGCACACCAATTCAAAGCAAAAATTAAAAAAACAGCAAGACAATATGGAATGTAAAGAACAACACGGATTAAAGAAGAACTCAAAAGGAAAATGACTAAGAAATACTCATCTTTGAAGAACCTATGCTCATGATACCAAATGATGGCATTCTCAAGGAGCTCTTATTGGATGTTTGGTAAAAATGGTGCGGAAGCTTATGTATGAAATGGGCAAGGTCCTCCTAGGAGTTGTGGTGACCTTGAAGGTGCATGAAGAGTATGGAAGAAGGGAGGTTCGGCCAGCCCTTTGATAGATGGTGAAGGAAGATTAAAACCCAGAAACTAGGTAAGGAGCAAGTATGACACAAAATGGGCAGCATAACATTACTCAATTTAATCTTGCAAATACAAGTGATAGGCTTCTCCTTTTATAGGCTAAGGAGGCCGTAAATGTTAAGCTAATAGAAGATGAAATGCTAGCTAAATGAAATGTAAATGTGAAGCACATGGGTCACATGGAGCACATGGGTGCACATGGTCCTCCAACCTTCACATGGCCGAACTTGATTAGTGAAGGCTTCTAGAAACCTTTAGCTAATCAAGGTTAACTCTTCCTTAATTCTAATGTGCAGAAAAATAAACATTTGTCCACATGGTTATGCTATTTACACCCCAATTAAAACTAGGCTACACTTGATGGGCCTTCACGAAATATGTGCTAGTATGCCACTCTCCCATTCATAGCTTGATCCAAGTCTTCTTGTCCTAGACGCTCCTAGCTTGTCCTAGACGCTCCTAGCTTGACCTTCTTGTCCTAGACACTCCTAGCTTGTCTTAGACGCTCCTAGCTTGGTCTTAGACGCTCCTAGCTTGTCTTAGACGCTCCTAGCTTGGTCTTAGACGCTTTTGACTTGGCTTTTGCCTTTCATGGAAGGTTGTGCTTGGCCCTCTTCCATCATTAAGTGGTTGGCTAAAGGGCCTAATAGTGTTGCTAGAAGATTTTTAGCTTATGTGATAAATAGGTACAAGTTTATTATTCAGGGTTGTGAGAGACAAACACAAAACTTTGGAGTAATGGTTACTTCGTCTACGATTAGGTTTAAAAATAAAGAAGATGAAAATCCTGAAGTAGAAAATGTTACCAACTATGGAGTTAGATTATTATGGACACTCTAAGTTTATATTGTTTAAATGTGATTAGTTTGAAAGTAACCAAGACCATTTCGGGTTTTGTAAATTTTGGAAAGTTAATTTACAAAAGTGACCCTTTTGTATTTGCAACTCAAGTAAAGCAAGTATATTACACGGAAGATCCAACTGATAATTGGCAAGTTGTCACTAAAATCAGCCCTAAATATTTGTTTGATGTAAATGAAATTTTGAGAATGATGATATGGAAAACTACTTGAGAGATAAATTAGAAAGTCCTTTTCTTCATCAATCTATGATTGATGAAGATGAAGAAGGTGAGCATGTTATTTGGTTAGGAATGATGTACCTGGAACAAAAGTTGATACAAGTATAATGGATAATCATTGAACATGATATTAATGTTTTTTTTAATGTAGTTCTGTGTTTTTCTATGTACAAATTTTTGTGTAATTACTTTTATAATTCTATGGTTAGTGGTGAGAAAGAAAAACCACTTTTGTTGGCGAAGAACTGTAAAGTGTCATTTTTAAGTGGTTCTATGATTGAAATTCTTGATGAGTTGGAAGAAACCTCATCAAGACCTAGTCAAACTCCACTTCATCACATTGGTTAGTTATTTATATATGTTTATTCAAATATGTAATCTGTTATTGTATATGTCTAGTAGGCAATGTACTAATTTCCTAATTTTATACTTAATTAATAGGGTTTACTAGTAAAAGAAAAAGAGGTTGTACCAAATGTCTCAAGACTTATGACTTGAAATATGAAAAGCATTTACCAGTTAAACTGAATGCTCTTGGCCAACCTGTTGGTACTTATCGAGGTATATTGAGTAATTATTTGGGGACATTAGTTAGGAATGCACACCTTGCTCCTCTGACTTTCAGTACTTGGAAAGGACTAAAAGATCATTGGGATGACATGTGGAAAACAGTTTTGGTACTTCACTAACTTTTTATCTTTAATTATATATAATACTTAAATTCTAATATTTATTAATTGATGAGATGCATTCAAAGTTTGATATTGAAGAATGTGTCAGAAAATTGGTTTTAGAAGCATATGCTCAAGTTGGAGGAACCATAAATGTTGATTGAAGGCAAAATATTTTTTTCCAGATATGACAGATGATTACAACTTAAAAAGTCATCCCTTGAGTGTTCCTTTTCACCAGTGGAAAATTCTTATTAAATTTTTGAAATCTGACATAGCCAAGGTCATTTGACTATCTATATTTTATTATATGATTATTTGTACTTATAATTTGGTTGATTTTTATCTTTACTCTTTTCATGATTTTGTTATAAAGGTTCGTAGTGAGAATAACAAAACAAGTAGAGCAAAATTTACTACTGTTCATACCACATGAACTAGAACTTTTGTTGAGATACAATATGAAGAGGTTAGGCCAAATGCATAACTAGTGTATTAATGGTTTTATTTGTCTTACACTAATATTTTTTCTTTTATGTTATAGGAAGTGAAGAATACTGATGGAAGAGAGTCATCTCGTGCGAAAATGTTCATCATGACACATAAGCAAGAAACCAAAAAATTATTGTATGTAATCTAAATCATTATCTCTATTTTTATAGTAGATTCTATGCAATTTTTTTATACGGTTTGATAGCTTGATGTACTTCTTCCTCACCCTCAATAGTTAGTCCTATTAAATTTTGAATATTTGATGCTTAACTGCTATATTTGTTGAAACACTATATCATGTGGATTGTGAATTACTTTGTGTAGAGAAGAAGAAAGGGATAAAATATATATAAAAGTAGAAAAATATGTTATGATGGTATTATCCTAGATTTGAGGCTTGTGCATGATTATGTCCATGTTCACAACCATACATGTTAAAGGGTTATAGTCCTTAGCAACCATTTGATTTTTCTAGTTTATGTTTTATATGAAAACGAAAGTTGCAAGGGTGAGAAAGTGAGGCAAGGTATGAGTGATTGGATGGGAGAATAAGGAGGTAGTATTTAAAAAGGAAGGTGACAAAGGTTGGTGTGAGTACTCTTTTTTTGAGAAAATTCAAAGGCAAGAAAAGGGGAGAAGAAAGAATTGATCGAGAGAGATTAGATGTGGTTCAAAGATACTGATATGAACAAAATCACCTAACATGTGTGTTAGAAAGACAAGAAAGAAAAATGTTCAGGGAAAAAAAACAATAAAGGAAGGTACAAAGCTACAAATAAAAAGGAGGGCCAGTTCTTTAGTAGCTCAGTAGTTAAAGCAAGCCTTAAAGGGTGCCACTCTATACTTCTTTGTGTTTTAATTGATGTTTTGTTGGCTTGTGTTGCATGCAAGACTTTATATCATGTTTATGTGTTTTCCTAATTCCTTAACAACACAAAGAGGTGGGTTTTTTTGGTTTACTACAAAACAAAATTAAAAACTCTAATCAAACATGTATTAGGGGATTGAAGAGATGGATAAAAGAACAAAATAGTCAAAATTACAAGAGAAATCTCATTAAATATTCACTTGAATTCATAAGCAGATTGCAGAAGAAAAATTAAAAATGCTAAAACAATCATGCAAGCTCCAAAACATGGATTTTCTCCTATCAATTAGAAAGAAGAAGCAAAGAAAGAGGGCACCCCAATGACCAATGAGGGTCACTACTTCTCTGTCACCAGATCATGAGCATGTAGATTGAAACCAATCTATATCATGCTTCACCAGTATGAATTTATATTTAATATATTAATATTAGTATATATTTATATATTTATACATTTATACATAATGGCACATCATAATATATTGTAAACACTAATAAAATGGTCTAAAAAACTTTTGTTCTTGTGAAATACTTAATCATAAACAACACAAAAACACACAAAAATATCTTCCAACTGCCTTCAAATCAATCAAATCAATCAAAAATTGTAACTTCATTTTCCTATTTTGGTGCTTAGCATATCAAATCTCATAAAAAAGCGAAAAAATATCAAGCTATTATTTATTATTATTATTACATTGCTATTAATCTTGACAACTTAATAGTTATTATTATTACTATAATCAACTTGCTTACATTTTGATTTAATGTATTTGAATTTCATTATAAATGTTAGAGAATAATTATACCTCTTTTATTCATAATTATTTAGTGAAAGCTTGAGGATGCAATTTTTTCTAGTTCAGAAGAACTAGATAAAAATTCAACTTCAAATGATGTATTTTTCCAAGTCTGTGGAAAAGAGCGACTTGATTATTTGCATAAATATGAAAAAGGGGTTGTGCTTTCAGACTTATGGGATCAAAATATCAAGTTGAAATACAAAATATAATTGATGAAGTTAAAAAAAATGCTCTAGTTGAGCTTTAAAGCATAAAAGAAAACATGCAGGAGGAGATGGAAACCAAGCTAAAAAAGAAAATGGAAGCAATAAAGATCGAACTTTTAAACAACTTCAAATTTGCTCACTCAATCGCAAAGTTGTATTTCAGGAGAAATGACCCAAGATCTAGAAGAAGAAGAAGAAGTTGGTTGAGGTATATAATATACTTTTTACATTAAGCTTATTATTGAATTAGATATTACACATTACATTTTTTTTACTTTAATGTAGAAACAAGGTTAGACCACTCCTATAAGCAAAAAGGGAAAAGCGGACAAAACTAATACGAAATTAACTAAGGGGTGAACTCATGCAACATTTTTTCTTTGTTTTTTTTTATATTATGTATTAATATATTTTGTTATTCTTGTTTTGGTAACATATTTAAAATGTCATTTTTTTATTAAAAAATTACTAAAAAGTTTTAGTAACATTTTTATAATATTAATTTTGTATTAAAATTTTGTATTAAAAGGATTTACTAATATTTTAAAAATGTCACTTATTTATTAAAAAAATTATTAAAAAAATTTAGTGAAATTTTAATAATATTACTTTTTTATTAAAAAATATTACTAAAAAGATTTAGTAATATTTTTAAATGTCATTTTTTTATTAAAAAAGTTATTAAAAAATTTTAAATAACATTTTTATAATGTTATTTTTTATTAAAAATATTATAAAAAAACATAGTAACAATTTTTAAATATCACTTTTTTATTAAAAAAAACTACTAAAGTTAGTTAGTAAAAAATGTTACTTTTTTTAAAAAAATATTACTAATTTTTTTTAAATATTATTTTTTATTAAAAAATAATTTTAGTAATATTTTTATTAAATTAATTTCACAAAAAATATTTAGTGATATTTTAATAAATGTTACTATTGATATTTAGAAATCTTATTAAAAGTCTTTAGGAACACTAACTATAAGTAACATGATAAAATGTTACTAAATTATTAAGAGCATTTTGTTTGATTTAATAACATTTTTTTATGCTACTAATTCCCAAGCATCTAACTATCACTTGAATGTTAACAAATCATCATTTGAGCACCATCAAAGTATTAGATTGACCAAACTATTTGAGAAAAGAGTATTGTTATGATGTTTCTTTCACTTGAATGTTCAGTCGTTGTCTAAATAACCAAACAAGGAGAGATAATTGATATAAAATTTTCCTTGTTATAGTTTGAGCAATGTTGCTTCATGCTTGGGTGATTATGGTTGTCTGATGAAGTGAACAAACTTCACAACCCAACTCTTTAATTTCTAATTAAACCAAAACATTTATTTTCAAGATACTCATTTATATACTATTCAAACCACATTTGTTTTCTCATTTATATATCTTTTCTTATTTATAAAATGATCAATCCACAATACTTAGAATAAACTATCCAACAAACAAAATATCAATACTACTGTCTATCTTAAGGTTTCATTTTGTTAAAGTTTTTACAATAATCAATCTCTTTCCAAAAGTAGTAAATTTAGGAAATTTAAAGATTTGCTTCAAAGACTTAGGAAATTTAGGAAAGTTGTAACATGCTTTTGAGTACCAAATTAAAAAACTAGACATATCACTAAGAATATGGACTAATAAGGATTCATCTATTTGACTCAAATCTCACATACAAGTGGGAGGACTATATATGCATCCAACAAGAAAAATATAAAACCAGATAATTGAGGAAAATGAAAACTTATTCAAAATCAAAATCTCATCGGATCATATTGTCTTATAATTTGTTACCTTATAATCTTTGTATTATGATAAAAAAAAATATCATTAAAGGAAACATTTTGTAATTTTCTAAACAAAATTTAGAGATTTTATATAGACATATGAAATTCTTTTAATAATTGAAAAATAAATTTATTTATATTGTATATAACTTTTAAATTTTTTAGATAAAGATAAAGATTCATGACTACAAGAGAGATGGATTTTAATTTTTGAAATGAATCTTGCATAATTATTCGTGGAGAAGAAGCTAGGTTTAGAATTGTTCACATACTAACTAGAAAAATCACCATATTTTGAAGAAAAATACTCAAATTTTTAAGAGACTTATTATTCGCCCTATAGAAAACAGATATATCATCACCATATAAAATTAGAGAAGGGGTGATATAATCTTTAGGGCTAGCCATATGCAGAATCTTCTTATCATTCACAAGCTTAGAAATGTATTTGCAAAGAACCTCCTCCGCAAGACATAAAAGCAAGGGAGATAAATGATCATCTTGTCTCACACCTCTACTACAAGGAAAAAATCCAAAAAACCTGCCATTTATCCTAATATAAAGCATAAATGATCGAAGAATTGTAGTAATCCAATTGAAAAAATGAATGATGGAATCCAAAGCACTTCAATACTATTAATAAGAAATTCCAACTCAGAGTATCAAAGGCTTTATGAATATCAACTTTATTAGCCACATTACCTCCTTTGACCCTTTTAGAAAAAAAGTTAATAGCCTCAAAAGCAATACCAATACAATCATGAATTTGTTTGCCCCTCACAAACCCATATTCATTAGGAGAAATGATTCTAGAAGCCACCATAACAAGCCTATCTTCCAGTATTTTGGAAATGATCTTAAACTTAAGTTATCCACAACAATGTGTCCGAAATCTTTAATGGAATCAACACCTTGAATCTTAGGAATGAGGGAGACCATATTACTATTCATCCTAGGAAGAATCCAATTTTGTTTAAAAAACTGTTGAACAACTTTGCAAACATTTGTCCCAATAATCTCCCATCAAGAATGAAAGAAAACACCACCAAAACCATTAGGACCAGGGGAACTATTACCATTAAGAATAAAAACAACATTCTTGATTTCCAAATCATCCAAACATTTAATCAGCATAATATTATCCTCAGAAGAAACCATGGCAGGAATGTTAATACCAACAATGTAAGCATTAGAATTAGAATAAACATAGATGTTTTTGTAAAATTCCAAAATATGATCCTTAATGAGCTTAGGATCCTCAGTAACAACATATGAATCCCACTAGAATTATTTCTATTTTTGACCACAACAAAGCAAAAATAAGTGTTTTTGTCCCCATCTTTAAACGAAAGCATCCTAACCTTCTATTTCCAAAATAAGTATTGACAAATAGGTATTCTCATTAGCATTCTTCTCTTAACAAATAGGAGTTTCAATGACTGGTGAATTGGCAGTCTCCAATCTTTGTTGGATATCAAGGAGGGAGTTCTGCTTAAGAATCATTTCCTTCTAAATATTACCAAAAGATATTTTATTCTAGTGTCTGAGGTTAATTTTCAAACTTTTCGATTTATGTTTCAAAATATATGTAGGACAACCAACAACAATATTTTTATAAGAATCATTAATAAGCTTCATACATGTTTTATCCTAAAGCCACATAGTAAAGAATCTAAAAGAGCTAGCCTATGTAAATAATTAATAGAAGAAAGACTAGCAAGAATAGGAGAGTGATCAAAACAATTTTTAACAAGAACTTGATAAGTAGAAGAAGACCATTCATCAAGGCACTCTTCATTACATAAAGTTCTATCAATCTTTCTATCAATTCTCTTCAAACCTCTCCTCCCATTAAACCAAGTGTGATAGGGGCCAGAGAAAGCCATATTAGTAATATTATTACGGTTAGTCCAATCAAGGAACTCATTATAAGAAACCTGATTAAGAACAAAATTAAAATTCCCCAAAAATTCACCAAAGGTTGGTGAAGGAGCTAATGTCCTCCACAGATGTCTTCTGACCGAGTATGTGTTAGCTTCATAAACACCTACAAAGTTAAAGCATTCACCATGAAAAAAGTAGTTTATGGAAATGAATTAAGAGTTAACCAAGGAATTTTGGACAAGATTTGAGATAGATAAACACCAAATCTTAGCAACTTTATTAATGATTGGAGAATTAGGAACCAAATGCAGATTAAATTTTTTGAAAAGAGAATCCAAAGCATCAATGTCAGACATCATGGGTCCAACAATGAAAACAAGAAGAGGTTTATGTTGTTTAAGTAAATTAAATAACATCTCCACAGTTTTTTGATTGGCCAAGCCTCTGACATTCCAGAAAAAATAAGAAACCTTCATTGCGACATGTTGGATTGAACTGCCATAACAGTTTTTTTTTTGGATTTAGCAGCCCCCTTAGGCGTTCTCCCTAACTTTCTAGCGGTTTGCACAATATCATCACCATTATCACTAACATTCTCTTCGGCCTCAATCTGACTAGCCTATAATTTAGAGGTCACCTTGCTTTCTTCAATTTTCTGTTCATATGGTAGTAAATCGACAATTTGGTTCAAGGTCTGACTTACCAATATTGAGGCCACCTGGAATGTCTTATTTTTCTAAACCTACAAGGGATGAAAAACGGTTTTGCAGAGTCAGCATACAGTTATCATGTGAAGAGAAACCTAAGTTTTGGCTTTAGCAAGTGACTGTTGTGTCGTAGGAGAACTCGTCTGTAGTGGAGATGAAACAACACTAGTATCAAAACACTGCAGTACATGGTTTGCGATAGAAGTAACAACTTCATCCACATAATTGGAAGTAGTAGCCTTATCAATAATAGCAACAACACCCTGTGACTAATGATTAGCTTCTGTGAAGTGTGACTCTAACACCATGTCATGTTCAAAAGGGGTGTTTGACAGATTTTACATAGGTTGTGACATTTCATGATCCGATGCATCCTCAAAGGGAGGCATGCCAGCAAATATATCCTCCCTTCCATCTTTGTTATCTTAATCAAGTTGCCCCAATTGTTTCCCAACCTCAATGCCACCAGAAACTAGGATTTTCTGATTTCCAGCAATGTTATCAAATATCACATTCTGAGAACCAACAACTACAGTAGAAGTTTTCTTCCTATACTATTTATCTTGTTTATGAACCACTTGATGCGAGTTGATTTTAGGACTGCACATTTTCTTGGTTGCTCTTTGTTTATGATTTTTTATTTAGCAATTATGGTGAGAACCCTAAGAAGATTCCCACTGGACACGAACTTAACCAAGTGGTTAAGTGTGAAGGTTCACATCAGAAAGGCAAGAGAAAAAGACAATTATATGGTGACAAATGATGTAGCGGAAATCAAGTCAAGAAATAAGTAAAGAAGAAGAACAAAGAAAAGAACAAATTAAAGATTAGAAGAAGACATGTATGGAATGGAAGGAAGTATAAATAAAAGATAAAAGAGGAAGGGATGAAGAGATCTTATGGGAAGAAAGGAAGTCACGCCACTTGGAGCAGAGAGACTCCAAGATGAGTGATGCAAGAACTGCCACTTGAGATATTACCCACCCAAGATAAGACCCAACAAGAGAGCTCACAAGTCTCACAAAATCACTCTTGTAGGGTTTCTTTACTATTCAAAATCAAGTTCAAAATACATGAGGCAAAACACCCTATTTATAGGAAGGGGTGCCATGGTGGGCAAGATGGGTGAAGGGTAGAAATGGCAAGGGAGAGGGGTTGTCTAGGGTGTTGAGCTTGGTCAAAACCGCACCTTTAGGCATAGCTTCTAAAAGGCAGGTTAAAAACCCTAATTGTATGTGCCTTGTCTTGAAAAAGTGGGCTTGGTACAAGCCCATTTTGCTAAGTACACTCCCTTTTATTCTATGTGAACCTACTCTAGCCTATTTTTCTATTTGGACCTCAAAAGTGAGACAAATTATTTACAAACACGTTTTTGTCTTTTAAAAAGACCAGGAAAGAGCAGTTGATGTTCTGGTCTATGCCAAGTTCTTCTTCTAGTGATGTCTGTCTGATATTTGGTGGGGCCTTGACTTCATTGTTGAGATGACTGCTCAGAGTGTGAAATGTCTCTTGAGTCCTTGGTCGTCTTCTTGGCTACTTGGATTATATCATGTCTCCCAAGTTGGAGAGAATTTGACCTCGAATTTAGAACTCCTAGAAATAACAAAGTAAGTTTGTTCACATATAAAATATTGCGAGGTGGGGTATGTGAAGTAATCTTATGTTTATGATGCTTTGGGAGTTCATATGGGTAAGTTCTAGATACAAGCCGTTTTTTGAAAGAATGTTTGGGGATGAAATGAATTTTTGAAGATAATCCTCTTAAAAGGTGAGAACCTGTATGAGGTGTTTGAATTGCATCCCAAAACTTCTTTGTCCAAGATGTAAAGTATTTAGATTTATTAGGTAATGAAAAAGACAAGGAAGAAGAACAACTTTGAGGTGTAGTTTGCATTTCGGCACGGGTCAACATGATTGCTTTTATAGTGTAAGGTGAGATATTGTGACCCGGTTTATCTTTTTCATTTTCTCTGTTTTTTTTCATTTTTATTTGGTCCTCATGAACTTCGTTGAGAGAGAGGGTTTTTAAGATAACCTTATGCCTTGTTAGTTGAAAGACATTTTATTGGTATGGCCATCATGTAAAACTTGTCTATCATATTGCCAAGGCCTTCCCAATAGAATATGTGTTGCTTCCATTGGCACAACATCACATAAAATTTCATCTTTATACTTTCTTATAGCAAAAGTTATGAGGACTTGTTTAGTAACCATGATTTCACCTTCGGCACTAAACCATTGTAGTTTATAGGGCTTTGTATGAGAGATAGTGGGTAACCCAAGCTTCTCCAGTACTCTTGTACTTGCCACATTAGCAAAATTATCCCCATCTATTATCATGGAACATAACTTGTTGTTGATAAGGCAGCGGTGTGGAAAATATTTTCTCTTTGGCTGTAATCCAAAGGTTTTGGAATTGTCCCCAACATTCGCCTTATCACCAATAAGTCACCTTCACAAGGTATCTCACATTCATTTTTACAAGGGGCTTTTGAAGGGGAAGGGGAGTTAGATCTAGAAGATTGATCACTATGTTCACATACTACTTTGACCCCTTAACCATCATGGTTCTTTTGTTTGGACAATTGGCAACTACGTGCCCAAAACCTAAACATTTAAAACATTTTGTACTTGAGGTTTTGGTTGGCGATTTAGTCCTAGAAGGAGAAGTATTTTTAGAAGTTTGTGGGGTGGATTTTTGGAAGGATTATCTTGTTTTGAAAATTTATTTTTACCCTCAAAGATGATTCATAGAAGCCATCATTATGAGTATGTTTGAAAGATGTTTTCTTAAAAAGTTGTGATTCAACCTTGATGGCTAGGTGAACCAATTTTTCAAAGATGCATACTCATAAAGTTCTACAACATTTTGAATTTTTCTTCTTAATCCACTCACAAATCTAGCAATCTTTGACTCTTCAATTTCATGCACATTAATCTTAGTCAAAATTACTTCTAAATCTTTGAAGTATTCATCTACACTTCTAGGTCCTTGTTGAAACCGTTGGAGCTTCAACAAAATTTCCTTCCTATAGTGAGGAGGAACAAACCGTGCACACATGCATTCCTTTAAATCATACCAAGCGACCACGATTGGCCTCTTGTTCAAACCAATGTCCATTACAACTTGATGTACCATTGCTTGGCATAATCTAAAAATTCTAGGGAAGCTAACTTAACCTTTTGGTCCTTTTGGACCTCATACACATTAAAAATTTGCGCTACTTTAGCTTCTCATCCTAGATACACATTGGGATCAATTTCCCCACTAAAACTAGGTAATTTCATAAAAAGGAAAGTAGGCTTTGATTGTGGTTGTTGTTGGTGTTAGATCTATTAGCGTCTAAGTTCAAGAGGGGAGGGGTGAATTGAAATTATAAAATTTTTGCAAACACAAACTCATTTATAGTATTTCAAAAGAAAAAGAATAAATTGATTTTAAAAGGAACAAAATTATTTTTCAATGCACTTTAACCAAAAATCAGAACTTGTTCATATTAGTATTGAGATCAAACAGAGAAATCTCCAGAACAGATGAGTTATTTTCACAGCAGCTATAAGAACAAGATTTACACTAAGTGGTCAACTCAAGTTCTTTTAATACAATTCTTTAGAGATAGTGAATCTTTAACAAGGTTATTATAAAGAAATTGTTTGTTCTTAAACCAGTCAACACTCAGAAACAGAAGGCTTATTTATGATTAAAAGATTTCCCCAGTTCAAAGAAGAACAGTATGATCAAGCCCAAAAATAACAGATTCAATTTTAAATGAACAAATTGATTTCCTGACAGATTATACTGGTTCACTCATAACGAGATACATCCAGTTTCACCTTACACCAAGGCGATATTCACTATAAAAAGTTCAATCCAAATACAACACCTTGCAGTTCTGAACCCTACAAGAACAAGGCACACAAAGCTAAAAAAACCCTATTTCAACACTACTTGCACTTCAAGAAACCCTATCAAGAAATGACTTACACAAACACCTTTATACAAGAATGAATTAAGGAAGGATAACACCTGAAAGAAGATGCAAGAACAAAAACCAGTAGCCCAAATTGCAACAAAACTGCACCAGCACCTTTACCAAGATCAAGGCACACTAAGAATAAGCAATCTTGAATATCTTTTTGAAAAACCTTTCAAATACTCATTCAAATCCTTCTTCGCACACATAAAACATTTGATTTATGTTTAAACTGTGATTTCAAAACACCCTTTCATGTGAGAAATGCCTTTCTTTATATAGAAATCAGTTTCTAACAACTTTTCAAAAAGTAGTTAAAAAGCTGTTATAAAAGAACATGTTAAATTCAAAACAAACAGATTGGTTTTCTGAAGGACTTTCAGCTCATCTTAACTGAAATAACTGACTGAAACGAACTTTTTGGTGCCCTAACAGAATTTTGAAAAACCTTTCAGCAGTTCAAAAATAAATCTATTGTTTCACAAAAAAACAGATTTATTTTTGTGCAGTAACCAGAGTTTTTGAGAAAAATTTAAAGAGCTTTTTGGAAAACACTCAATCACTTCTTGTGCTTGATCTTACCACCTTGATTAGGCATATAGGGTAGGCATGAAGCAAAAGGCAACCTTAAAATCACTCTAACCTATATACAAGATCACCTAATTACACATTACAACCTTCAAAGCAAACTAGCTATTTTCTACATCAAACACACACTAAGACTTGGTAGAGAAGAAGCTTCATCCATCTTCAACAGGTGGCACCTCTCTTCAAAGTTATGCACTTTCCAATCTTATTATTCCTCTTGAATCCCCTAGTTCGTGTGGTTTCTAGAGGCTCTCCTTTGTTCCCATCTCCTTCCTCTATGTTGTCTTTCTTAAGTCGCTTCTAGTCTTTGCAACCTCTCCACTAATTACCTCATCTCCTCTTCTCTTTGGGCTAAAGTCCTCTTGGTTTCCGCAAGTTCTCCCAAAAGAAAAACGTTTTGAGGAGATTGTGGCTTTGAAGACAAATGCATCATGATTTGAACCAAAAAGGAAACAAACAATTAGTGAAAAAAAACAACAATTTTATCCACTCCGCACTTATGTCACTCGACAAATTAGTAAAGGAGGGAAGAATTGCAAGGCACTCAAGAAATATTTGCATTCAAAACATATATGTCCACACTTGATAGCAAACACTTCAAGTGAAAGATGACAAAGCTCTTACATTGCTTACTCAAGATTCCCACAACAAAACTTACGAAAATTTGAAAGACAAGCAAGAGTTAAACCAAATTGGAAATAAGATGAAGACAAAAATTTAACAACACAAGCAAGAAAAGCAAGAAAAAGACTCACAAAAAACTTACTTAAACTTTAATGATGAAGATTTGGAATTTCTTAGAAATTGAGAAAGTAAGAGGGATTAAATTCCACAATTTTCCATATACTTAGAATTCTCTTTAGAAATTTGCAAAGTGAAAGTTGAAATGTGAATGATTCTCCAAAAATATTTTATCTTTGTTTTTGTTTATGGATTCAAAAGTTTCATATTCTTTTTGTATTCATATTTCTTTTTATTGTCATTCCACTTTTCACTTTTCAAAAAGATGTTAGGTTTGGATTCAAATCATATCAACCACTACTCACACAACTTCCAATTTGTTTTTAACTCTTCACAATTAAAATCAAAATAGGTAGAAAGACTCCTAGAACACTAAGAATGAAGGATTCAAGCAAAAGATGCAAGTAAAAAAAATTGACACAAAATAAAATTCAAAAGCAAAATTTAAAGTGCTTAATGAATAAAAATTGCAGAATTGTAGATGACAAGAATGTAAAGGCGGAATTTAAATTGCTTGAAGGTAAAAGCAAGAATTTAAATGTGCTAGAAAATAAATTGTCGAAATCAACTCAAAGCAAATAAGCACAAAATAACCATGCTCTAAATACCATATGATGTGAGTTGATTTTAGGATTGCACATATTATTGGTTGCTCTTTGTTTATGATTTTTTTATATAGCAATTATGGTGAGAACTCTAAGAAGATTCCCACTGGACACGAACTTAACCAAGTGGTTAAGTAAGTGTGAAGGTTCACTTCAGAAGGTCAAGAGAAAAAGACAATTATAAGGTGACAAATGATGTAGCGGAAATTAAGACAAGGAAAAAGTAAAGAAGAATAAAAAAGAAAGGAACAAATTAAAGATTAGAATAAGACATGTATGGAATGGAAGGAGGCATAAATAAAAGATAAAAGAGGAATGGATGAAGAGATCTTATGGGAAGAAAGGAAGTCACGCCACTTGGAGCAGACAGACTCCAAGATGAGTGATGCAAGAGCCGCCACTTGAGATATTACCCACCATAGATAGGACCCAACGTGAGAACTCACAAGTCTCACAAAATCACTCTTGTAGAGTTTCTTTATTATTCAAAATCAAGTTCAAAATACATGAGGCAAGACACCCTATTTATAGTAAGGGGTGCCTTGGTGGGCAAGATGGGTGAAGGGTAGAAATGGAAAGGGAGAGGGGTTGCCTAGGGTGTTGACCATGGTTAAAATCGCACATTTAGGCATAACTTCTAGAAGGCAGGTTAAAAACCCTAATTGTATGTGCCTTGTCTTGAAATAGTGGGCTTGGTATAAGCCCATTTTGCTAAGTACAATCCCTTTTATGCTATGTGAACCTACTCTAGCCTTTTTTGCTATTTGGACCCCAAAAGTGATCCCAAATTATTTACAAACACGTTTTTGTCTTTTAAGAAGACAAGACGAAAGAACAGTTGATGTTCTGGTTTATGCCAAGTTCTTCTTCTAGTGAGGTCCGTATGATATTTGGTGGGGCCTTGACTTGATTACTGAGATGACTGCTCACAATTTGAATTGTCTCTTGAGTCCTCGGTCATTTTCTTGGCTACTTGGATTGTATCACCATTTAAGCCATAACAGATTTCCCCTACTCTTTGTGTCATCATTATCAACAACAACATGATTTTGAGTGTAAACCACACGACACTTAGCAAGATCATTCCCAATCATCTTGCAATGAGAGCAAAATAAAGGGAGTCGCTCATATTCATTGGGTATAAAAGAAAACCCTGAACGTTCAACCAAAAGCTGGTTAAGAAGAGAGGATAAAAGATCAATATCTAGCATAAAAAAAACCCTCGTTTTTTTTTTCATAGTATGATCATTTAAAGCCAAAGGAGTATTGATTCCTCTATCAATAGAAAATGTAGCCTTTGGTTTCCAATATTCTAGAGGCAAACCGTGAATTCTAACCCAAGCCTGAGTCTTGGTGATTTTCATAATGGATGGGACAATGTCCTTTGTCCAAGCAAACAGCCTGAAGAAGTCAGGCCATAAACCAACCGCTAGAGTCATCCTCATGTCATCTAAAGAGGCAAACTTAAACTCATAGAAACCCTTGCCAAGGGGTATACTTATCCATGGTTCGAGAGTTTTCCACACAAGTTTTAGTTTTTTGGTTATTTCAAGGTTTCTGAGTGGTTGATCACCTTTTAGCTAGAACAATCCTTCCATGTATGAGGTTCTTGCAATCTTCAAGACCCCCTAAGTGATTGGGCCTAACCTACCACTCTCCACACTCCTCACGTCATTCCTTGGAGCTTAAATCTCTTTGCAACTTCTCCTTGACCTTCATTCTCCATTACTTCTGCCTATCACTCCATCAATCCAAGAACCAAGCCAATCCATGGACGTTTCAAGTTATCATTTGGTATCATGAGCAAGGCTATGGTTCAAGTTAAGTTCTCTTCACATTTTCTTTTATTTTGTGTTGTTTGATTCATATTTATGTAGTTCAACATGTTTCTTTCATGTCTTGAAGTTAATTCACCAATTGATTTGTGTTTTAAATGCTTTGTTTGGTTCAAATCCATTCACTCTTCTTGAACCATCCACATTTTAAATTTAGGAATTCAATTTGGGTAAAATTATGTAGCTTTTTTCAATTTTGCTAAAGTCACTTTTAAATTGTTTGGTTAAATTCTTTGTGTTTGAGTCATTTTATTTTTTGAATCACATTCAAGTCATGTCAAGTCATGTTAATCCATATATGTCATCAATTCTACGTAGTACTTTCATTCAATTTTAATTGCTTGTTTTGTTGATTTTCACAAGAGTCTAATGATTTTTTTAAAGAAAATGCAATATGTTGTGCCTTTGATTTGCTTTTATTTTATTTAATTGAGGTTTATACTTATTAATTAGTTCAGTAAAAATTTCATAGAGTTAGAATTTCTATTGTGTCTTGAGTTTTGTGCCAATTTCATTGCATTCGTTTAGGTTTCATATTCTGCAAATTTCCAGAAATTCAGTGTTGGTTGAAATTATTTGTCATACATTTATCCGTTATCAAAAATATTTTAAACTATGGATTTAAGTACCTTGATGTGTTATCAAACCACAGAAAAAAAGTATATCAAAATTTAAAATAGAAAAAATATGAAAAAACAAATACAAAGGTAGTCAGATGAATTTCACCCAACACAATGAACTGACCAAGAAAATTGCCAGATTTATTAAAAACAATTTTTGTGGTGTTTTGATGAAATTACAGTTCCATTGTTCAATTAACTGCTAATATTTTCAGAGATAAAAATTTAAGAAGTAGAAACCAAATACATCTTAAATAATAAATCATGCAATTGCATTAGTATTTTGACCTTTATTCTTTAGTAATTTTGGTTTTGTTAATCTACTCTAGTTCCAATCTTAGGTTCAATATTTGTGTGCCAACTTTTAATTCAAAACCTTAATTTTAGTTTGTCATTTTATTCTTACTCATTTGGTGTTTGTCGATATCAATTCCATTTGAAGTAGTTTAATTTCAAATTAAACTTTTGTTGCCTTTTTAATCTTGGTTGACCTCTACTTGGAGTGTTGGAAAATCTTTGGTGTTGTGGAGTTGTGTTTGGGTGAAAAAATAGTCACTAAATAAGGTAGAGCACTTTAATATTGAAGGTTCAATACCCTAATGAGATCAAGGCAAAGGAAGAGGCATCAAATTTTACAAAAAACAAACACTTGGAAAGCATAATTTTAGATGAAAAGTTGTATAAAAAAAATATCTTTTCATTGTATTTCTTTGAGTTGTATTTGCTTTAAACTCTTAACTTTAGTGGATTAATATTACGTTTAGTTCAGAGAGTATGTCTTCAAGGTCCAAAGGTGCCAAAAAGCTTCACCTAGGAAACACCTAGTTTAAGCTTTCTAGTCTTAGAAGTTTAATTGCTTTATTTCTTTCAATTTCTTGCTTTATTAGTGTTTGCATCTTGTTTGTGTTTCTAATAATTTGCTTAGAGAGAAATTTGTGAAGTGTATTGGGGTAGTATCTAGCTAGGAAAGGCTTGGTACTTAAGTGGTCCATAGTGGTCCACCTCCCTTTTCTAGAAAACTACCTAGTGCACTGAGCTTATCTTTTCTCTTTGGGAATTTCTTTTAACACAACCTCTCATCATGTTTAAACTACCTTGTGAATTTCTTTAGGCACCAAGTTTGAGTAGTTTGGTTTTTAAATTTCCCACTCTTTTTCCTTGTAACCTTGACCGACACTACTGAATTTGCAAGCTCTCCTTGTCTCCTCTTTCTAAGGTAAAAACCTTGTTTAATCTCTTTCTCAGTTTCTCCAAGTGGATTAATATTACATTTAGTTTGGTAAGTGTGTCTTCAAGGTCCAAAGGTGCCAAAAAGCTTCACCTAGGAAACGCCTAGTTTAAGCTTTCTAGTCTTAGAAGTTTAATTGCTTTATTTCTTTCAATTTCTTGCTTTATTAGTGTTTACATCTTGTTTGTGTTTATAATAATTTGCTTAGAGAGACATTTGTGAAGTGTATTGGTATAGTATCTGGCTAGGAAAGGCTTGGTTCTTAAGTGATCCACAATGGTCCACCTCCCTTTCTTGAAAAACTACCTAGTGCACTGAGCTTATATTTTCTCTTCGAGAATTGCTTTTTGTTCTCCCCAGTTGACTCTGGTGAGAAGCTCCACTTCGGATTTGTCTCCTATGGAATATGTTCTAGTCTTCCTATTGCACTGGAACGTGGCTCCATTGAAACAAAGGGGGCTCTACCTATTGATCACACTCCGACGATCAATTCAGTGAGAGCATACAAAAAGAGAGAAGTATTCAGTTTCAGTCTCAGAAACAATGTACCTTTACCAAGGGACTCAAACCCCTTTTATAACTACTCTTGTAACAACTTTCTCTCATGAGAATCTTATCACTACTGAAAGCATAAAATAATAACAGAAAAATCACCTGCTAACGGGGAACCACTTATATTCAGGTGCTAACAGCAGGAAAATATTTTGTTTACGTGTGAACCCTTACTCACGGTGCTTCTCTTATTTAACAACTTTATCTTTTCAACCAACAATTGTATGCATGTATTTACGTAACTTAACAACCAGGCACACTTATCTTTTAGGTTAAAAAAAATATTATACTAATAACCTTATATTAATATATGACCAAAATATTATTTTAGTTATTCACCACTGAGCTTACCAATATAGCTGGGTCAAACTCATGACCCACCCTTTGGGCCCAATAGCCGAGCTGACCTACCCACATAACTAGATCGGGGTCCCGAGATTCTGAGCACTCCTGCCTGGTACACAAGCCCCCCAAGCTTGAGCTGAGCTTAGCTAAGCGAAGAGGCTTTTCGAGTGCTTTAGCAGCTGACCCGACAGTTTCTCAGTGGGTAGATATGGTGCAGTGTACGAAGCGTTTCTAAGGTGACATCTCGCCACACTCAAACCCAAGAGTACACGTGGCACCTTCAACAATGGTGGGAAAGCATTATCGCTTGGCATTCCCAACATTCTAAAACTATTTCATTTCCCTTAAACCTCTAAACCCTCTCCTCATGTCCTCTTCTTTACGTAACTTTTCACTCTCAAAACTCCTTCTCAGAGCTTTCGTCTTGCTTTTGCGTCGTCAGGATCTTCAATAGCAAAGAAAACTCTTTTTTTCACTTACTTACAGTATCCTAAACCTTATATTTACCATTCTCCACCATCGAACATTTTTTTATCGATTATACTTCCTGGGCTCATCATCAAGCACCTCATATTTTTATTCATATTTCCTAATTGCATTGCATGGACTTAGAATATGCCCTCATTTTATTCTAAATTATCTCATACTACTTGGTCTAAAAAATGCTTGTATCTGCCTTGCATTTTTATTTTTAGATATAATCTGCAAATGGATTACAAAGCCTTGTATCCCTGGGCACCCCCAAATCTTTTAGATGAAACCTCTTTGTATACCTCGCATGAACTTATCGTAATCCTGAGAAAGAGTGGTTGTCATTTTGGCAAAAAAGATGATAGGTTGAACATAGTTCCAGTAGAGAGGATGAGCCAATATGTTGCGATGAATCCTTGGATCCTGAGGGTCCATTTTTTTTCTTCTATGCAACCGTTTTCAAAAAAGTTATTTTGTGCCTTCCTTTAACCATTTTTTAAAAAGAGTTGTTGACCGAGCTAAACGTGGTTCCTGCCTAGCTACACCCAAATAGTTGGGCATTTATTCGTGCCTTCTCCAGTCTTTGTTCCCATCTCGGCATTACTTCGACTGTGGAAGTCTTGCTTTACTTTTTTTAGGCCAAGCACTTGGGTTGCCAACTGTGGGTGCCTTTTAATGGTGTATCTAGAAGGGCTTTCCTCACCCTTTTCCAATCTTCATACAAAAAAATTAAAGGTAAATTTCTAAAATTACGATGTAACAGAAGGAATTAGACCCTTCTGGACGAGTACCCTTTATATTGGACCCAAAAGCCAAGGTTTCAGGGTGCTCGGTGCCTGGAAGACTTCCCCCCCTCAGATCAAGAGGTCTGCAAGTTTCTATCGAGCCTAAAGGTTGTCTTTGACACCGCCTTCCTCCTAAGTAGAGATTTCATTCCTGGTGCTCTAAAGGCTTATATTGGTATTCCCCATTCCCTACCCTTAGTGAGACGAATCTTTGCTCTCTGTACTAACCATTCACTTGTTTTCTTTGCAGGATGCATGTTGTCCAAAATTCAACTAGAAAGAGCTAGAGGGGATGGCCAAGAGGATGAGGGTTGCTGCCAACTTGAGATTTGTCGCATTCCACATTTGAGGAATGGCTCCCCCTTCTAGGGTTTCTAGCCTATACGCTCCATTCCCGATCACCTCGACTACGCAAAATGGGCCAGTCCACTTTGGAGATAACTTGTTCTCTAGCTGGTAAGGGTGGGCCTTTCGCATCACCAAGTCGGCAACATGGAACTACCGAGGTCTCGTCTTGGTCTTTTCCTCAACTTCCACCCTTCCTTTTAAGGTCCTCGAGTTAATGCGGGCATAAAGTTCTCCTCTTTATATCCCTTTCCTAAACCTTTTCAACAGGTCCAAGTCGCCTCTCATTGACGGCTTTTGCCTCCGCAATCCATTCTGGCTCTCTTGCTTGAATAGTGATTGCATAAGTTCAACTTTTCCTCAGGCTACTCTCGTAGCACTTCCGTGCCATCTTCTGGTCGGACTTTATGGTAATAACTCCTCCCATAGAATAAGGCAGATATATCTTCGTGTGTGTCGTGGAGGCTACCGTACCCAACCTGTTTAGGGAAGGTCTCCCCAAAAGCAAGTTATATGCTGAAGATGAATTAACTACAATGTACCTTACATCAATCGTTATAGCTGAGGTTCCATCAGAAAAAGTCATCCTCAGCTCGTTGTACCCCCGCACTTCCACTTGATATCCTGCGAAGCCGATCAAGCACCCATCGTGCGACCTTGGTCGGGAGATAACTTCAAACTGGTGAACGTTAACCAGAACATCACATCTTTCGAGCTCCCTTGGTCAATGAGAACTCGGTGTACCTTCTTTCTCATGATGACAACAGATATCACCACCGGATCATCCTCATGCGGAACCACGTCTTCCAAGTCAGAGCTCGTGAAGCAAAAATCGAGCTCTGGTGGATGGTCAAGTCTCCTTGCCTCCAGGTACATCACTGCTCGCGCGTATCGCTTACGCTCGGAAGGAGAGCTCCCTCCTCCAAAAAATTCTCCCAAAGTGGTGTTCAGCTCTCCATGGATTGGTATCTTATGCACTTGGTCCCTGAGGGAAACTGCTCCCTTTGGATCTTCATGATCAACCTCAAGGTACTCCTTCAGGAACCCTTCCTTCCCCAAGCTCGCCAGTTGGTGACCCAGAGTTATGCACCGCTCAACGTTGTGCCCAAACACCTTGTGGAACTCTTACCAGACGTTCTTTCGTGACCCCAGATTCCTGTCAATCTTCTAAGGAAACTTTAGCTTGTCCACTACCCCTGACATGCCTAGAAATTCCTAGTAGGATACTTGGAACTTGGGTCAGAATGCTTACTCCCCCTTGGCCTTTGACTTGGGCTTGTTTCTCTTGGCTGCGTATGGTGCGTACCTTAAGTTCGCTCTCTTTTCGGTTGAGGTTTCGTTAACCCTCAATGGTTGGGTTCGGCTGCTCTCCTTAGGCTTAGGTTGCCTTGAAGACGAGTTGTCATGCTTCGTGGCCACAGCCTCCTCTGCACTTATATGGGCAACAACTCGTTGTCGTATCTCGGAGAATGTCTCCACAAGATTTCTGATCAACTAATCGCTGAATGGTCCTACCGCAATCCCTTATTCAAAAGCGGTGACCATCACAACTTCATCATGGGTTTGGAGTCACACCGTAACTGCCCAAAATCTATTGAGGTAATCCTTCAATGACTCCCCCTCCCTCTGCCTCACGTTGAAGAGGTCATACAATACTGGAGGCCTGACCTGGTTAACAGAGAATTATTCTCTAAAGAGTCTAGTGAACTGCTCAAAAGAGGCGATGTGGCCATCGGGAAGCTCGTTGAACCACTGTAAGGTTGTACCTCTGAACATGCTCATAAACATCTTGCACTACACAAGATTCGTTCCTCCATAAACAATCACCTGGGCGTATGATTTTAAACGTCTTCCACCCCTGTGAAAACGATCTTGGGGGTGATGTAGTGTTCTGGCAAAAGCTCATCCATGATCGCTTGCGAAAATGGCTTGGGACGATCACTCAAGGCACACTCAACCCTTGTCGTTCGCACTGCTGTAGACTCTTGCGTAAGTCCTCATTTGTCTTGCGCGATTCCTCATTGGCAGTTTGGGAAGCCTCTATCTCTGCCATCGGTTGGTTCTGCAGGAGCACTTGCTCAACTCAGGCCTCTGCTCCCAGTTTCTCCTGCTCGGCTTTAGCTTCTTGTTGAATTCGTTCATGCTCCTGCCTGTACTGCTCATTGGCTTTCTGAAGAGCCCTCATGATCTCCATGAGTTGTTGTAAAGTGGGGGTGTCACTTCCTTCGGATCCCAACGGTCCCTGTCTAGTGTTCCTCATCACGTTGCAAGGCTTTAAACACGAATGTGGGTGGGATCAGGTTTTATCGGGCCCCACGGTGAGAAACTCCACTTCTGATCTGTCTCCTCTGAAATTTGTTCTACATCTTCTTGTTTTGGCTCCGTTGAAATAGAGAGGGCTCTACCTATTGATCACACTCTGACGATCAAGTCAGTGAGAGCATACAAAACAAGAGAAGTATTCAGTTTCAGTCTCAGAAACAATGTACCTTTACCAAGGGACTGAAACCCCTTTTATAACTACTCTTGTAACAACTTTCTCTCATGAGAATCTTATCTCTACTGAAAGCATAAAATAATAACAGAAAACCAACCACTAACGGGGCACCACTTATATTCAGGTGCTTGCAGTAGGAAAATATTTTGTTTACGTGTGCACCCTTACTCACGGTGCTTATCTTATTTGACAACTTTATCTTTTCAACCAACAACCGTATGCATGTATTTATGTAACTGAACAACTAGGCACACTTATCTTTTAGGTTAAAAAACATATTCTACTAATAACCTTATATTAATATATGACAAAAATATTATTTTAATTATTCACCACTAGGCTTACCAATATAGCTGGACCAAACACATGACCCACCCTTTGGGCCCAATAGTCGAGCTGACCTACCCACATGCCTAGACCGGGGTCCCGAGATCCCAAGCACTCCTGCTCGGTACACTTTTAACACAAGCTCTCATCATGTTTAACCTTAACTGACACTACTGAATTTGCAAGCCAAACTCTCTTTGTCTCCTCTTTCTAGGGTAGACACCTTGTTTGATCTCTTTCTCAATTTCTCCAAGTGATTAGGCCTAACCTATCACTCTCCACACTCCTCACGACACTCCTTGAAGCTTGGAGCTCTTTTCAACTTCTCCTTGACCTTCATTCTCCATTGATTCCACCAATCACTCCATCAAACCAAGAATCAAGCTAATCCATAGAGGTTTCAATTTACCATGTATGTATACTAGTTTGAACTAATACAACAAAATAATCAATAAATAGATCGGGGCGTTTTGAACTTTAAACATTACTATCATCTTATCACATAATATTTTTAATAATTATTATAATTTTTGGGTAATGTAGAATATTTTCACATGCAATCTTATTTATGGAATGATATATTTGAAATAAGTGAAATATCGATTAAAATCATAAAATGATTTAAAATATGCTTTACTTGTCTAAAAAAAACTTTATCAAACATAAATAAATACAATAGATGTAAACAATAACAAATGAGTAAAGAAAGAAATGTTTAGAGTTTTAAAATTTATGATACTTTATGGAGGCTTTAAAACTCGTGGTATTTTTCGAAGATTCTGAAACCTATGATATTTTACAGAGGTTTTGAACCTATGATATTTTATCGAAGTTTGGAAACTTATGAAATTTTGTGGAGGTTCTAAAACCTACTATATTTTACGAAGTTTTTGAATGCATGGTATTTTACAAAGGTCCTTAAACTTATGGTATTTTATGAAGGCTCTTAAACCTATGGTAATTAACAAAGGTTTTGAATCCTTCATTAAATACTAACATTTCCCGAGATTTAAAAAACCTCAAGAAACACGTCCTCAACAAATGATTTGGTTGAAAAAACTACAACCTTGAGTAAATGACATAACAAAATTTTTAACCCTTAGAAATATAAGATAAATCACTTAAAACCACTTTTTCTTTATATATTTATAATATATTTCAAACTAATCTTAAACATGTTTTTGATGGTGTAAGAAAATTAAAACCTAGACATTTTGAACATTTCCAACACCTCAACAAGATATAGGAAGAAACCTCGGGATATAAAAGTATTTGCCTTTTTATATATAGTTGCTTTGCACTTTTAATTTGGACATGTAGTTTTGTTGGAACATGTACCGCCCTGGTAGTCGGAAGTGATGACGTGGCACCAAGCTACAGCATGGGCGTGTTGACAAGGCGCCAGATTCGCAGAAGGGAAGGAAGTCGGGGGGCTCGTGTAGTCGCCAGTTATTAAGTTGGCGTGCTCCAATCTCCAGCATACCAGGCGATCGCCCAGTTGAAGATGAAGTCGCCAGATGTAAACTCAGGCGACCAAGTGACTGGAGATCGCCAGAGCCAGCACATCGCCGAAGATGAAGGTGGTGCAGATTATGAAGGCGGCCGGCGAGACAACAGGGAAGGTGTACGAGAGCACCCTAACTCGCCAATTCCAGTAGAGATCGCGCTCCCAAGTTAGCTATGCACTGGGCAGTACCATGCATAAGTAAATTAGTCAAAAGAGAGTCAGAAGCAGCGCCCAAGTCAAGGAGGCTCCAGATGATGGCACGTGTACGACTGGATGCGAGCCACGTGTCCAGGTCTGTAACTGCCAGGAGAGAGAAAGTGACCAGGTATATAAGAGTTCTCAACGAACTTTCTGAGGTACGCACGTTCAGATTATACTCTTTACGCTTGCGAGTTCTAGAGCTGACTGTGAGAGAGAACATTGCACGGTTCCTTGAGATTTCTTGAGTGTTCTTGCTCTTAGTATTTGGTGGTTTTGTCACTGACTTGGGCGTTGGAGTGCGATCGGCCACAACGGCGCCGCTCTGTTCTTTTGCAGGTTCTTGAGGTGGATCTCGAAGAAGGACGGAGGTTTGAAGCGGGGCACACGTCGATCCTTTGACGGGGCAGGTTCCAGCGTTCTGGTCAACAGGCAGGATCAGAACATAAATAAATACAAAACATATATAAAAGCATGCAATGAAAAATAAATAAATAAATTATAGAAAAATAACATTGATCAGAGAAAGAACACCGTGAATCTTTTGTTTATTTTTATTCATTCACACTAAAGTTTATGATCGTGTTAAAACACGTATGTTAGCGTGCATTAGATAGAATAAATATATACTTTATCTCTAAAATTTATAATGAATAAATTTGTACATATATGTGTTATAAATAAATGGAGAGATAAATAGAAAAAGATTATACTTGATATTTGTTCATGAATGAGTTAGAATCAAGAGAATCATTGAACCTCTTCTCGGTTGGTCGATCTACACTTCTCTCATTCTTCTTGAATGAACTCCTGCAACTCTCACTCTTTCACTCTTCGTCTCTGTGATCTTTGGGATTGGATGGTACCTGCAAAACGCACTCTGATGCTCAAATCAAACTTCGACATTCGGCTCTCAGTGCATAGTACTAGATAATAATGTACCTGATCCTTTGGGATTTGTGCTTACTTATATAATTATAGTGGACCCTTTGTCGTTATTGGGCCTAATAAAAGCATATTAACTAATGCTAGGTCATTTATTAGTTTCATTATTAGTCATGTTGGTCGGCCTAGATCGGGTGCTAAGTCTCTTGCTCGGTCCCTTAGACCCTACCGGTATACTTGCCCCCCAGGCTCGAGGAGTTTTTGAATCCGAAGAGTCTTCGTGACTATTGCGCTTTCCAAGGTAAGATGTGACGTTGGCAACGCTGGACACATAACATGATGCGTAATGATGGCTTAGGTTTTTCGGCACCATCTGTCGTGGACCGTTAGATCGAGGAAGATCCAACGGTTGAGATGAGAAGCACGCTCAATCTTCCTCTCTCCCCTGAGGCTATAAATAGTGATCCCCCATTGTTCTGTCTTATTGCTCCTTTGTTCCGACTTCCAAAACTGAATCATTCTGGTGAGGTGTTTTCCCTTCATCCTGAAAGGTTAGTCATGTCTTCTCCTAGCTTTTTGTCTTCTTCTCCGTCTCCGTCTTTATCCTCTTCTTCTCTTGATTCCTCCATGACCGAGCCTTTGTCGGTCGGGTTCAAAAGTTGCCCCTCGTGGAGACTTTTATGAGGGGTAATGATCTGGAGGATGTTGTCGACCGAACAGGTCCTGCCGAAGATTCATCCCATTGTTTGGGATTTGACTGGGTTGATCCCAAGGTGACCGAGTTCATATCATTCTATAGGGACTCTTCCTCCATTGGCTCTTTATGGATAATTATAATCTATTGAACCCAAATGTTGTTGATGACATCTTGGCCATTGATTATTGTCAACCGACTGACACCCTTTGTATGGGTTAGGCTTCCTCAGAAGGTTCGTTCTTCTTTGTTTATTCTTGTCCCTTCTCAGACTTGCACGTCGCTTCGTCTTTCAACGATTTCACGATGGATGTCCTCCGGGCACTAAACCTTGCTCCTTCACAACTACACCTAAACACATAATCCTCCCTCCAAACCATTTGGCTCATATGTGACATGTTTCGTCTTCATCCAACTCCTTCCACCTTCCTCCATTATTATACATCCTAGTCAACCGAACCTGTCAGCTGGTTAGCCGATCAGGTAACACGCTCTCCACCCCCTTCACATTCTCATACAAAAACATCAAGGGAAAATTTTCAAAATCTTCATTGAGCCCAAGGGTAAGGAGCTTTTCTTTGACGAGTGTGGTCGGTCCAAATTCCCCTTGTATTGGACCAAGACTCCCACTCGCTGGCCTCGTCCAGCCTCCAACATCGAGGAGTTGGAGGTTTAGGCTTTATTTGATAGCCTCCCGAGAAGGCTTCCTTCCTGAAAGCTTTTGTCTGTATATAAGTTGTCCCAACGTGGACTGACTTTCATGGTATGCTCACGTTTTCTTTTTATCATTCCCACCCTCAGTCGGGTTGTATTGTTAACATACGAAGAATTTCTAATGCATGAATATGACGAAAGAAGCTTCACAAGCGGTCAACATGTTGACTGCCTCCCGCAACAAAGTTGTCGGCATGGGCAAAGGAAGTTTGGAGACGGTTGCCGCCGGCAACCCCTCCACCATCGGGGCAGTCGACCCTTCCAACAAAGAGAACAAAAGAAAGAGGAAAGACATCACCACAACCACCCGGTCTCCGTGTGGCACACTGCAGCAACCCCGTCAACCCTCTCCCATTCGGCTCGAGAGGTCCTCGCCAACCATGGCCCCTCTTATACAAACCGACAGATAACTAAGGGCACAATAAGCACTTCCCAAAAGGGTCAGTCATCTCAAGATACAAAGCCAGGCCCCACCAAGCCTCGAGAAAGAATCAGCAAAAGAAAAAGAAGCTATAAATCCGAATATCAGAAGTTCTTCCTTTTGGTCTTCTTAAAAAAATAGAATATGTTTATAAATAATTTGGGCTCACTTTAGGGGTCCAAATAGAAAATATAGGCTAGAATAGGTGCCTTTAGCATAATAGGGGGTGTAAGTATCATTTTAGCTTGTTCCTAGCTCTTTAGGAATGCAATTTGACCTAGTTTCAAGAAGGAGAAACATAGGATGCGGGTTTGACTTAGTCAAACCCTAAGGCTGCCCATTTTTTTCCTTTTTCCATCCTACCATTCTTGCTTGTTTTCCAAGGCTCCTTCACCTATAAATAGGAGGCCTACCCATTGTATTTTAGCAGTTGAATTTGAAGAGAAAAGTTACTATGCACAAATTGTGTGAGGTGTTAGTGAGACTTGTGTCCTCTTAGCATTTAGGTCTCATCTTGAGTATTTGAGAGCTTTCAAGTGGCGGCCATCAACACTTATCTTGGAGGAAAACCACACTCCAAGTGGCATGATCCACCTCTTTTCCATCACATAAGCTTTTCTTTTCCTTCATCTCTTCCATTCTTTCCATTATTCCATTAATCTTTGTGTTCTTAGGTTCTTGTTTTTTCATCCTTTGTCAAATCGGTTTTCATTGTGTTCTTGTTTTTCCTTTCATGCTCTTTTACATTTCGCCCTTCATCATCAATCACCATATTCTTGTATTTTTCCTTTGCCCTCTAGAAGTGAACATTGACACTTACTTAACCACTTGGTTAAGTTCGTGTCCAATGGGGATCTTCTTTGGGTTCTCACCTTATAATTGCTAAAAAAATCTCAATCTAAGTAAAGTGTCCATCTAAAATGAAGTAATCTAAAATCAACTCACATCATGTGGTATTCAAAGCTTTGGTTTTTGAGCTTATCTTGTTTAGAGTTGATTGCAATTTACTTTCTTGCATCTTTAACTCCTTGTCTTTACATTCAAGCACCTTTAATTCCTTGTATTTACATTCAATTACCTTTAAATTCTTGTCTTTACTTTCAAGCACTTTTAAATTCAGCCCTTTATTTTTCTTGCTTTTAAATTCGGCATTTACCTTATTCAATAGCATTGTTTCACTTTTTGAATGTTCCTTTATATCTTTATTGTTCTTACCCTTTTGCCTTGATTCATATGCCCTTTAGTGTTCTAGGAGTCCTTGTATGTTTGCCTCTACTTATTGTTTTTAATTGTGAAAGTTTATAAGTAATTAGAAACTTGTTTTAGTAGAAGTAGATTTAAGTTCCAAACAAAAGATTTCAAGTGATCAATTATTTTGAATCCCAAACTTTTTGTGAAAATTGGATTTATATGAAAATATGCATGATCAAAACTATGGACATCTATTTTCCATAATCCAAAAACAAGTATAAAAAAAAAGGAGCTTGTGCAACAAATTTTGTGTTCCAATCTTTCAAAGAGCAACATTTTAAAAATTTTGGGTTCATCTTGATTGGCAAATTGATTTCAACCTTTGTGGAATTTTTATCCTTTTGCTTTGACAAATTTCTAAAGAAAGTTTCATTGTTAAAAGTTTAGTAAGTATCTTAGAGTCTTTTTGTGTTCCTTTTTTTCTTACTTGTCTTCCTTTTCAAGTTTTGTCATAATCTTTTTTCCCAAATTTGGTTTAACTTTCTTGTTTTGAGCTTTTCTTGATTGTCTTTCCAAATTTCTTAAGTTTTGTTGTGGTTCTTTGAGAGCAAGTGTGTTTGGCTTTGTAATCTTTCAATTGATAAATTTTCAACACCAAGATAGACCTTTTTGAGAGGATAAAATTCTTGTTGAGTGCTTTGGGTGTTCTCCTCTTGATTTCTTTTCGCCTAAAGTAACACATACTTGAAAGAGTGTTTTCTAACTTCTATTTCACTAATTATTTGTTCACTTGTGAATTATGTATCATCTATCTTCACGGAAATCTTTTAAACCACAATCTCCTCAAAAGGCACGTATTTTGGGAGAGCTTAAGGATGCCCGGAGGAGTTTGGCCCATAAAGAAGACAAAATGCAGGAACTAGTGGAAAGAATGCAAAGGCTAGAGGAAGCTCAAGAGAGGCAATCTCAAGAAAGGAGATGTGAGCCGCCAATAACAACTAGACATTCCATGCACTATGGGAGTCAAAAACATGATTGGCAAATGCACAATTTTGACAAACGACAGCATCAACACCAACCACAACCACAACATTCTTTTGATTTTGTAAAGTTACCTAGTTTTAGTGGGTCCAATGACCCTACCTTGTATTTAGAATGGGAAGCTAAAGTTTAACATCTCTTTAATGTGTATAAGGTCTTCGAGGACCAAAAGGTTAGGTTAGCTTCCCTAGTTTTTTTAGACTATGTCATCCAATGGTGGCAACAAACTATAATGGACATTGGGCTAAACAAGAGGCTAGTCGTGGTCTCTTGGTATGATTTGTATGATTTGAAAGCATGTATGCGCGTGCGGTTTTTTCCTCCTCCTTATAGGAAGGAACTCGTGTTGAAGCTCCAACGGCTTCATCAAGGACCTATGACGGTAGACGAATATTTTAAAGATCTAGAAACAACTTTGACTAAGATAAATATGCATGATAGTGAAGAGTCAAATATCACTAGTTTTGTGAGTGGTTTAAGGAGGGAAATTAAAGATGTTGTAGAATTATATGAGTACTCTTCTTTAAAGATGTTGGTTCACCTAGCCATCAAGGTGAAATCACATATTTTGACGAAAACAATTTTCAAAACTACTCATCATGATGGCTTCTACAAATCTTCAGGGAAGGATAAAAATAACATTTCTACAACAATATCTCCTTCCAATTTTTCAAAAGAAACCACTTCTTCGTATAAAGTTTTTAAAGACAAACCTTCTACCTCTACCCCTAAGTCACCCACCAAACCTTCAAGCACAAAATGTTTTAAATGTTTAGAGTTTGGGCACATAGCTGCTAATTGTCCAAATAAAAGAACTCCAAAGCTAAAAGAGGAACATCAGGTCCAAATTAAAACAAAAACCAAAAGTGAAAATGAAAGAGAAAATGAAGGACAATAACACAGGTATCATCACTTCACCTCAAAGGTGTTTTTCTTCCTTGTCTTTTTCATTACCTAAACATTCTAAATACTTGACATATTTGATTAAGAATTTTAGGGATGATATTCAAAAACCTCCTAAAGGTTATCACCTTCTAAGAGGATTCTCCCAAAATCATTTCATCCCCAAATATTCTTTCCAAACATGGCCTGTAGCTAGAATTCAACCATGTAATATTCCTAAGCTTAATGAACATAAGTTTGCTTCACACCTACCATATACAAATCATGTGAACAAACTCACTATGTTATTTGCAGGAGTTCTAAATTCAAGGGCAGATTCTTTCGAACCTGGGGAGCATGATACAAACCGGCAAATAACTAAGGACACAACAAGCACTTCCCAAAATGGTCAGTCATCTCAAGATACAAAGTCAGGCCCCACCAAGCCCCGAGAAAGAATCAGCAAAAGAAAAAGAAGCTATAAACCCGAATATTAGAAGTTCTTCCTTTTGGTCTTCTTAAAAAAATAGAATATGTTTGTAAAAATTTGGGCTCACTTTAGGGGTCCAAATAGCAAAGATGGGCTAGAATAAGGTGCCTTTATCATAATAGGGGGTGTAGGTATCATTTTAGCTTGTTCCTAGCCCTTTAGGAAGGCAATTTGACTTAGTTTCTAGAAGGATAAGCCTAGGATGCGGGTTTGACTAAGTCAAACCCTAAGGCTACCCATTTTTTCCTTTTCCCATCCTACCCCTCTTGCTTGTTTTTCAAGACTCCTTCACCTATAAATAGGAGGCCTACCCATTGTATTTTAGATGTTGAATTTGAAGAGAAAAGTTACTATGCACAAATTGTGTGAGGTGTTAGTGAGGCTTGTGTCATCTTAGCATTTAGGTCTCATCTTGAGTGTTTGAGAGCTCTCAAGTGGCGGCCATCAACACTTATCTTGGAGGAAAACCACACTCCAAGTGGCATGATCCACCTCTCTTCCATCACGTAAGCTTTTTCTTTCCTTCATCTCTTCCATTCTTTCCATTATTCCATTAATCTGTGTGTTCTTATGTTCTTGTTTTCATCCTTTGTCAATTCGATTTTCATTATGTTCTTGTTTTTCCTGTCATGCTCTTTTACATTTCGCCCTTCATCACCAATCACCATATTCTTGTATTTTTCATTTGCCCTCTAGAAGTGAACCTTCACACTTACTTAACCACTTGGTTATGTTCGTGTCTAGTGGGAATCTTCTTTGGGTTCTCACCTTATAATTGCTAAAAAAATCTCAATCTATGTAAAGTGTCACATCTAAAATGAAGCAATCTAAAATCAACTCACATCACCCTCCAACCGATGTTGCTGCTACTAGCCACCCCTTGGCGCTCCTTGGAGGAGATTCTAAGTTCTCCAAGGGCGTTCAAATTGGGTTGACATCGACCGAGGAGAATCTTCCCTCCTCGAGTTTTGAAGACGAATTGCTCTCAGTTGCAATTGAGTTGCATTGCTGAGGGGTCGTGTTGGCTCGGCTGGTTGCTGATACTTGCAACTGGAACTTTACGATCTCCAAGCTCGGATGGTACCTACAAAAGGCACTCCGACGCTTAAGTCAAACTTCAGCACTCGACATTCAGTGTTTAGTACTAGATGATAACGTACCTGATCCTTTGGGATCTGTGCTTACTTATATAATTATTGTGGGTTGTTGTTGGACCTAATAAAAGCACATTAATTAATGATGAGTCATTGATTAGTTTCGTTATTAGTTATGTTGATTAGCCTAGATCGGATGTTGAGTCTCTTGCTCTGTCGTTCGGATCCTACCAATATAATATTTCTTATCTTATATTTTTTACTAAATTTAATCAAAATAAAACATTCTCATTAGTTTCGTGACAATGTATAGTGATCTGTATCGTAAATCATAAGGATTCTAATATGAACAATGTATCATTATTTAACAGTCAAAATTTAGGAGAATTGAGACGGATCATAGTATTTTTAGAAACTTAAAACGAAAATTTAAAAAAAAAATGAAAGGCTAAAAATATAATTAACCTTAAAATATATGAAAATAACACTAAACTATTAACAAGATGCAATTATTTAACAAAACATAATTGATTCCTATGCTATAAAATTTGAATCCCAATAGTAAAAAAAAAACATTTTAAAGAACTATTCTTTGTTGTAGATCTGTAGGAATTCTTTTTAAATGAACGTGTCTTTGGCAGTCATTAGTCTTCTCATCGAGCAATATGCCATATCTTAATTTCATGGCAATTTTATTTTATTTTTAAATTTTCATTATTTTCAAGCATATTTAATATTTTAATTATAAATTTAAATTAATAATCATCCCTAAAAATTATTTGTTGTTCATATGAAATCCTTTTTATCTTCACTTATATATTGAAATTTTTTAAAATATTGATGCGTAATAATTTTGTTTCTACAATTTATTCATTTAATAAATGTCATTTATTATTCGTTGTCATAATAATAACGATAAATATTCATCCGCCAAAATAGTAGTTATCATTAATTTGTAAATTACTAGACTCTCCTAATTGTTGTGATTTTTTATAGAACTCATTTAAAATTGAATGATATATTAATTATACTTTAAAAAACATCTTTAATTAATTCAGATGTTTTTACTAAAATAAATAACATAAAGTTTATCTCTTATAATTTGAAAGTAAAAGCATACACTTTTCCATGTGACTAATTTATTATTTTCTACTATTGTTTTAAAATAACGATTAAAGAAATTATAAATAAAAAAAATGGAGGGAATATTAGTTTATAAAACCGGTAACAGAAAAAATGTATAACTGAAATCGCAGAATATTCGTGTAAAACAAAAGGCAAACTGACGAAAAAACCAACAAGTGTGGACCGACATTACGAGAAGTATACCGCTAAAATGGTGAAAACGCAGCACGCGTTGGCCAATCCAATAAGAAGCGTGATGACGTGTCACCATCCAATAACAATCAGCCACGTGGCAAATCCACGTAGCATAGCTTGGCACACACTTCACACTTCTAAGCTCCTTCTTTCGCCATTCCGTCCTTGTTATTATTATTATTTCATTATTTGATCCTTTCTTCACTCACGGTTGCTTCTCCCAACGGCGTTTCCTTCATTCAATACTAAATAATAAAAAAGAAACCGAACCGTGCGGATCTCATGGAGGCCCACGGCGGAGGGCTCCGTCGAATCTTGGTCCTCGCCTTCTGCGTCGCCGGAATCTGGTCGGCCTACATCTACCAAGGCGTTCTGCAGGAAAACGTGTAAGAATCCGAATCCGCTCCGAAATTCTCGCAAGGAACACGTGTTCGAAATGCCGTTACTCGTTGCTATGTTTTTTTAAATTGTTTTGGATTTTGTTTCAGGTCGACGAAGCGATTCGGTCCGAACGGTGAAAGGTTCGAGCACCTTGCGTTTCTGAATTTGGCGCAGAATGTGGTGTGTTTAATCTGGTCGTTTATAAGTAAGATTCTATTGCCAATTACCAATTACTGTGTAAATATATTTGATTTGAGTTTGTGTTTCATACGTTGTTACTCTAAAACTAATTGGAAATTACGTGTGTATTACTTTTATTTCAATAACATTTTTGTGTGTAGTGATAACGATATGGTCTAGTGGAAATTCTGGTGGTGCTCCATGGTGGAGTTATTGGAGCGCTGGAATTACCAACACCATTGGTCCTGCAATGGGAATTGAAGCTTTGAAGTATATTAGTTACCCTGCTCAGGTGTGATTTCTTCAACACCTTTTTTTTTACCTCCTTTTTTTATTTAATTGCATTTTATTAATCTGATATGGAAGTTATGATTTTAACCGAAAGTGTTGTTAATTTGGAGTAATGCCAGTGGTTAGACTAGACATGAGCTTTTTTTAGGGGGGAGGAGGATTTATATTTTGAATTAAAAGTTAAGAGTAGTAAATCGATTTTGGTATTATGTACGAAATCCATTCTTCTTTCTTGAAAAATCGATGAAATGTCAAAAACTATTCTACAGGATTAAAATAAAAGGATAGTATGGTAACACACACAAGCTATCCTTATCTAAGTTGAAACAAGTTTTTTTATATATATGCTGCATTGTGCAGCATTTGTGGTGGACTTATTTTTCAGTCATTCAGTGTTTTCGGCATGAGGCTGTAGGATATTTTTAATCGGGGATGTTAACTTTGCTACTTGCAGGTGCTGGCGAAGTCTTCCAAAATGATTCCAGGTCAGTATATGGGTTCATAACTTGCACTTTAATTAAAGAAATGGGAAATTAGCTGATTTTTTTTATTTCTTCTGCATATTCCCTGAATTTATGATTGAATTATATCACTATATTGTGTGTCTATGTTTTTGTATACTTATGGTTTACGGGGAACTAGGGATAGCTTGTACATGAATTTCACTTTATTGTCAAAAGGAAGTGAATCTTTTTGCATTTTACCCATACCATGGATACACTTGTGGTTATGTTTTTTTTTAGACTTTTTACCTCTTGTACTTGTGCATTTGACTTGAGAATCCATCGTGATTTGTATCTTAAACTTTTACTTATCATGCACCCACCCATTCTTTCCGATTTGCTTATGGATCAATAGTTAAATTTCATTATTTTTTACCTTCATTTGAACATGCTAAATAGAGGAGCTTCTGGCAGGGACTGACATATAAAACATTTGGAAGAAATAATGATAGAAAAATCTTATAATAATCTTTTCGTTGTTTTTTTTAAATTTAAATTTATCCTCAGATTATGCAAAGGTACTCTTAAATGTCTAACAAAAGATTCACTTCACCTTAATGCAGTTATGCTGATGGGTACTCTGGTATATGGGATAAGATACTCTTTTCCGGAATACGTTTGTACATTCCTTGTTGCCGGAGGGGTATCAACATTTGCTCTTCTAAAGGTTAGGAACTTCTCAGAATAACAGAGCTCGCTCCTCTTATCAAGGAAAGTTTTTTAGTGTATGAACCCCAGCTTAGCATTATTTGTTTATGCTAATTACAGACGAGCTCAAAGACAATCAGCAAGCTGGCACATCCAAATGCTCCCCTTGGCTATGGGTTGTGTTTCCTGAACCTTGCTTTTGATGGATTTACCAATGCTACTCAGGATTCATTAAAAGCAAGGTAATAATAGAGAAGTTTCTCTCTTTTTGTTTTGGCATATAGCAATTCTGTCTGTCTTGTTGACTACCAAATTTAGCATGCACTTCCTTGATTTCCTCTTTACTATTTTCACACCCCCTTCTTCCTCACTCCCGTTGTATCCTCCTTTTTCTTTTCTTTTAATGAGAACATTTTTCTAAATGTAGCAGTTCTTGAAATTGTTTCTCTAATTGGTGAACGTGTTGTCTTTTTTAATCCTGCTATGAAGTATGAAATGCAGTTATATTTATTATCCCAGTTAAACACATTTTTAGAGTTAAGTTCAATGGTAATGGCTGATTATATGAACCAAAATGGATTGGCTTAGAATTTGAGGCTTATGTATTTTAACCTACACTGAAATAGTGGTCCTCCATAGGATTTTCCCTGGTGAATAATTTAATAGTCCAGTAAACAAAACTAAATATAAATTTTATGTTCCTCTTTCCCATGTAATGTTGGTTGTAGGTAAAAAACTACATTGAACTTCGTTGCTTTCACATGTCAAATAGTTGGACTTCTCTTCGAAGTTGACTTCTGAAATCTCAACGCTGTTGGGCTTTACTAGTGGCAAATGATAGTTGATAACATCTTAAATACAGATTCATTCATGTTAATTCTATTATTTATAACTATTGGTTTGGCTTACCAGGTATCCAAAAACAAGTGCCTGGGGTATTATGCTTGGCATGAATTTATGGGGAACCATATATAATTTGATTTACATGTTCGGATGGCCCCATGCCAGTGGATTTGAGGCAGTTCGATTCTGCAGACAGTATCCAGAGGCAGCATGGGATATTTTTCTCTATTGTTGCTGCGGTGCTGTAGGCCAAAATTTCATCTTCTTGACTATAAGCCGGTTTGGCTCTTTGGCAAACACTACCATCACTACCACCCGCAAATTTGTTAGCATTGTGGTATCTTCCGTATTGAGTGGGAATCCCCTGTCAACGAAGCAATGGGGGTGTGTTTTTATGGTGTTCTCAGGATTGTCTTATCAGATCTATCTCAAGTGGGAGAAGTTGCAGAGATTGCAGAAGAAAAGAAAAGCCATGTGAAGCCTTCAGCAATTTTGAAGTCAGAACGTTAAATACTATCCTAGTTAATTTGCCCCTTACTAAAATCTTCAAGGTTCAATGAACCGGGTTTAGGTTTATGCAAAAAAATATTTGTAATTTTAATTAAATAGATACTTTCTGAGAAGTACAAAGTTTAGACCCCATTTTGTCATTCCTTTTGCCTTTTTTTAGTTGCCTGTATTTTACTGAAGAGCTAGATTTAGTTTTATAGCGTAATACTAAGGTAAAGTTTTATACTCTCTGTAAACGTGATTTTAAGAATATGTCATCTCGTTTGTTTAGAGATTATAACAGTATTGTATGAGCGCCAAAATTAGATTTAAATAGTAGTGGGGTTAGAAATAAAACTAGCTTTACAAAATTGTTTGTACTAGTTTATTTTTCTTCCATAATTTTTCGGTTCAAGTTTGTTTACCTTATTTCTTTTAAATAAAACTTATAATCAAAGTGCAAACACTTAAGGCTGACAAACTTGAGTGCGGAATATTGTATGGGAGAATTTGGCTGAAGGTGTTTTTAAAGAAGAAAACCAAATTAACTAATTAAAACGTTTTAATGTCATTTTATTGAACCAGCAGACAGTAATTGTTAGTATTTGCATTAAGAACAGCCAAAAAAGAAGAAATTTGCGGGTTAAAACTTAAAAAATGAGTGGTTGGATCTCTACAGACAAACTCACTTTAGAACAGGTGGGGTACATGTCCATTATATAGAGTTGAGCTTTATAAACTAATTTTAAAATCAGAATAGATCAACGTTACTATTTTGGCCACAATAATAATTTCACTGTGTAATGCCACAAAATAAATGAACGCATAAATAGAATTTTTTCTTACAAAATTCAGTTGAGCCTTTGACCAGCTAATATGTTTAGGCAAGATGAACTCGTTAAGTGAGTGGATATTGGTAGGTCAAATGAGTCAAAGAGTGCCTTCCCTCGAGAAAGTTAACAGTATGTGCTTTATTTTGTAAGGAGTTCCCTCCCTCTTTTTACCAATCTCTAGTCTTTGTCATTATTATTACTTTGTAAGGTCTTCCTCCAACACCATGAACTAATGATCCTAAATATGAATTAGTTCCCCCCAGAGTTGCTCTTCCGCAAAGCACAGTCCATACTCAATGGCAAAACAACCATGTGAGCTGAAAGAAAAGAGCGAGAGAAATGTTTGCATGCCTCTCCGTCAGTCCAGGGTCTCAGGTATGCTGGGCAGTGTTTGTAAGCACATAACTTAAGCATTCTTTATATTTATGAAGTTATGACTTTTTGAAACGAAATAGCTCACGTTGCAAAAAGCTGTGTTTTGCAGTAGTGAGGGTCAAACTTGCAATGAATTGGTTGCCATTTTGCTAACAACAGTTCTGAGAGGTTATTTGGCATTGTTTTCCTTTTCATTTCTCTTCTTGAAAATGGGGGTGGGGAAGTCAATGTGAAACTTTACTTTCATAATTTTCTTTGAGACTTAGTGTGTTCGTACCTGTTACTTTTCCTACTGAGAACTCCTGGCTTTACTTTTCCTTAGTTTTAAGAATTGTCTACACATGGTTGTTTTAAATCCGGGTTAGACATAACAGAAACAGTATTGCACACCAAGCCAAAATGCATTTCCACTCCAATTATAATTATGTTTCAGTACATCAGAACCGAAAAGGAATAAAAAATGTTTATTCTATGATCTATGCACACCGAAAACAACAAAAGAGGAATCCAATTTGCCACTGGTTAATCTTTTGCTCTCTTTTTTTCTTCTTTCTCTTCTATCTATGTCTCTGTTCATTATATGTAGTAGGATGGCGAATTGCCGGAGTATACATACACTCAGGATTACTTGTATCACACAGCAAACTCTGTACAAAAAGGGAAAACCAAGATCACAAGCTGGATTGGAGAAAAAACAAACCCAGAATGATATCAAAACAAACCAAAGAATGACACACTAAGAAGTAAGCACACTATTTTTTCGGTGCAAGTATCAAGAAAGGTAAGGTAACCCTCTGGGGGTAGGGGGAAGAAAAGGACACTGTTAGATGTGTTGATGATCCTCAGAATGTAGCATAACATTCTGGAGGAGTGTACGGCTTTCAAAATTTTAGGCAGAACAAAATTGCAATCTTTCTCAAACCAGGCAGAGAAGAACTAACAGGCCCGATTGCCATGGGTAGGGAGAAAGGATTCAGTAAAGGGAAAGGACTTGAGAATGTTTTGTATTTCAGATGAGTTAGAGTTTCAGATTAGGAGGACTCTTTTGCAGAGAGGCGGTTGTGATGGGTTGACACTTGGTTTGAGCGATGGAGATTCCATTCCAAGTGTTTTCATAAGGAAGTTCCTTTCCTGAAAAAAGGGTAAAAAATAATGTCAAAAGAAAGAAAGAACATGGTTACTGCTATGCTAAACATTAAAAAAATGATTATGCATAAACAATTTTAACTATCAGTTCACAACTCCATAGTCAAGCAAGAACAGACAAAGCAGCAACTTAGATAATGTATTGTTGCAGCAAGAATATTAGATGTCTGATTTGTATTCTACATACATAGATGGTGTTAATAACTTACAGCTTACACTCTAAATCCTGTCACAAAATTTTCCCTGTTAGGTAAGAGGTTTCTTGCTTCAATAGTTTTCAGCAGAAAGATACTATATTTGTAAGCTTCACCTATATATGATAATGTGTATGTTTGTTTTGTCAGTATTATATTAGTATATTTTCTTAGTGACGAAATATAGTGTATTTAAGTGTTCAAGAGATGAAAACTTTTTTTGACTAAAATATCTTCTCATGGAAACAAATACAGCTTCCACCTTTTGTTAGTAGTTATTTGAGTTGGGAGAAGCAGGACTAAAGATCTGGCTATATATATTGCATAATATATACTATATAAATATGTGCTAATTAAAGGAGAAAATATGATGCCTCAAAGTAAAAGATATTATAGTTTTGAAGCATGTGTTATAAAATATAATGGACCTTCCTCGAACAAGAATTTTAAGCTAAAAAGTCTTTAAAAAAAATTAAGAGACCTGTATAATGATTTATCCTTTATCCTCCTATGACTAGCCCCACCATTAATAATACCGAAGTATTCAACAATAAATGGTATTCTGAAAGTCCTCCTGCTGATAAAAGTTGATTTCTTAGAAGTTAAGAACTACTATAACTATTGAGGGTACAACTTGTATGTTACATTGGTTTAGTATGTCCCCTATTTGTCATTATTACAAGTATAAATGCTTATTAATCAGACTGTTGTCTATTACTCATAAATTTTTGGCTGACTCATAACTTACACTTTCTGAAAATTGAGGGCTAGGAATTCCAGCAGTTAAGGATCTAAACAGAGGTGTAACTTGAAGAGGTGAACTGAACTCCTCCGAACATGACAAGGCAGAAACAATGCCATCATTGTTTATCTGTTCCTCACAAGATGGGAATAAATCTGCTATAGAAAAATATATATCTAATTAGTGATTCTGGTTCATTGAAATGTTAGCAAATAAAAACAACTCTTCCTGAGGAAATTATAAAAAAAAATAACTTCTTGGTAAAAATATTTCCCGTTTAGGAATAACTAACAATTTAGATTAGGGAAATAAGTGGCTGCACTCTAATCAACATAGTGGTTATGGGACTTGATTATCTTACCTTGATCTAGAGTTGCTCTAGAAAGAACCCCTTGGTCACATCCCCTATCTTCTTCTGGATCTCCCATTTGTATATTCAGTTCAGTTCCAATATCCTGATGTAGTGAGTGTTCCAAATTCTCACAAGCTGAAAGAGGCAGTAGAGTTGATCCTGTACTATATTCAGAACTGCCTGGAGAGTCTTCATATAGTTCCATTTGCCTATAATAGATTCAGAAAATATTAGATATTCCCAAAGTTCCCATCATATATTACACAGCTCTCTTGAAATCATACTTTCAATGAACATGAAGTACCTCCAGCATGGCTGGACTTCCTCACTACTGCTCTTCAAGTCCTCCAACAAATCTTTAAGATCTACAAGTTGTAAATCTGGAATTTTGTATCTGGGGATGTCTGATTCTTTGGTTCTGTTAAGAAACTCTTGAAGAACCTGCCATAAATACTTGCTGATCTCAGCTGGTGATGGGTTTGTCACAATCAAGCTGAGCTTCTTATATTTGAAAGTTAATCATGAATAAAGACTTTTCAATGTCACCACTAACTTTTACGATTTAGAGCTTCTATTCCCACACTTAAAGTAACTATTATGTTAAGGGACACGGTAGAGATACACAAATCACTGCTGGGCCTCAATCTAAAAGCTTTGCAATTTATAAATATTTCAAAGGCAGAAATTTTGCATTAGTGTAGAAATTATACATATCATATAATGCCTAATTCTGTGTGATTAGCAAATAATAAATTACCAGGGAGCTGAAGAAGTAAGCATTGTAAAAATCAGCTGGTACAGAAATACATACAAACATTATCACACTTAAAAATAAATGAATAATATCCAGCTGAAGTACGAATCTGCTTTAGGTTTTTTCAAAGCCAGCATCAAATATGTTAAATGACTTCTATGATTTTCACGTTGATAGGCTTGACATTGTAAAAATTGATTTAATTTTGTTGATGTTAAACTTCTTATAATTTCTAATTTGGTCTTTGCATTTGAAGAAATCAACTGGAGTTTATTTTAAAGAAGCCCATAAAATGTTCAAAAGCAGAAGTTCTGAAACTTTCAAGTCTTACCTTCCATGCATTTTCAAGACTTTGATCCACGTTCTCTGCATCAACTTTTAGAGCTAGTGAGCTTAATAACTCTGCTTGTTGCATCAACGCATTTATCTTTGGGTCATCCTTTTTAAGGAATGTTCCTTGAATCTTGTTTTGGGCTACAAAAACATGATAAACCAAGAGTCACGTTAGATTTATACAATGGACAGTGTTATTTCAGGCTTACTATATTAATTAGAGGTGTTTGGTTATGTACTATTTTCATAATCAGTTTATTATGCATTTGCTTATAATTTAAAAATGTCACCTTGTTATCATTTAGTTTCCTTTTTGTTGGTTTCAGTTTCACCATTTCCTTCACAAAAACTTGAAAACAGGAAACAAAATACAAACAATGTGATATTTTTATATTACAAGCAAAAAGGTATTAAGTGAAAATATAAATGAAAATAGAAACCAAACCAAACCTAACGGTGCATTTGTTCATAAAAATGTTTTATGTTTTCATTTTCAGTTTTCATTTATAATTACAAAAATGCCACATTGTTTTCACTATTTATCGGTTTTCAAATATTTGAATAAGATAGTGACAACATAGGAAATGAGGTGAAAACAAAGTGTCATTGTTCTAATTAATAATAAAAGCAGAAAATACTTCTGCAAACTAAAGACTCCTTAATCTTGTCCTATTCTCTTATTTTTAGTTCCACAACTGCAAGAATGAAGTTCTACACAATTCCCCTCCCCCTCCCCCTCCCCCTCCCCAATTTAAAGGCATTACCATAATCACTAAACTTCAAATTGCAGACATGATCCTGGTCTGGCAAGTTGACATTGCCAGAGTTTTGAGCTAAAACTGCAAATGGTGCTCTTGACTGTTGATTTATTGGAATCCCATTTTGTTTATGTGCTCTGTCTCCAAAGTTGATCTTTTCTTCAGCATCAGGGATATGTGACCTCCTATATTGCAGTAGGATGACATGTTAATATTCTCCTTAATAGAATTTGTATACTTTGATCTCTTAGTTCACCATACCTCATCTTCTTAATAGCTGCTGCAGATTCTGATGCAACATCTGTATCACACCTGTGCTGGAGAAAAGTCCTTTTGTTATTAGAATTGATGTATGAAGTGTTGTTCTCTTTTGCTAAGGCTTCATATTTTGCTCTCTTTTTGCACAGTGTGGAGAAACGGTTTTTCACAGCATTATCCGTTCTGCACCCAAAGCATTGAAGCATAGCAATAAGATACTGTTGTAAGAAAAAAATTGATTTTGTATTTCCATAAAGAGAAGAATGAAATTCTGATTACCTGCCTGAAACCACCTTTGCTATTTCTGTCCACCTGTTCCCAAATATTTTTTGAGCCTACATAGACAGTATTCAGAAATTACCTCACAGATTACATGTGGTCATAAATCATACAATTTTAAGTGCAACACAGTTGGTGTCATCTACAGAACTATACAAGCAGAAAAACTTGGTTACTTTCGGTTGTTTGTAATGTGATCGTGGTAGGGTAGAGTTTCAATAAAAATAAATGACTGCCAACTGCCATGATAACAGCACTTGCAATCCTTAAGTATATCAATGGATTGAGGTCCACCATACACAATGGAAAGACAGAAAATAAACAGTACAAGATGAAGTTCAAAATTTCCAAGTACTTTGTAAGATCACTATTATAAAACAAACTTGTTAAACTCGAATGACAACTGCTGTGGTATAGAAGAGTGGCTAAGGAACACAAGAAGCACCCATTTACCTCACATAAAAGCATGTCTTCCTCTGGTGACCATCCTCCTTTCTTGAAGTCAGAATTCAAATAAGTGTACCATCTGGCAAAGCATCATTCACTTAAGCATCAGATTGAGGATCAAAATTGAGCAGGAGGCTTGAAGGTCTCCATGAGCCAAAGGATTAAAGCAGAGGACCGAATAAAATATGATGAATGAATCATCATCAAAATTCAAAAACCATACCTTCTTCTGCACTGTCTTGTCGTTTTATCCTTGAATTTAGAAGCAATGATTGCCCAACTGCATATGGTCATGATAATTAAAATCCCTTAGTGTCACATATCCATGAAAAAAATGTAAAAAACACCAATAGTATGACTATTGAATAACTCAAGGGAAGAATAACCAAAGGGCTATTATGGATTAAAGTTTGAATACTTTTCAGTTCCATGGATGCCAATCTGCTCCCTGAGTATATCATCCTCCTGCAACTCACATAACACTCATTAGACACCACTCCACAGAAGAAATTCAGAAATGAATAAGTGAAAGGAATATATAAGCAAAAAACAGGGGGAAAATAATTTTATAGTAAGAGAAGAAGGACCTCTTGAGTCCACGTCACAATGTGACGCTCCTTCTTCTTAGATTCTTCATTGACCAGCTGCTTCTGCTTCTGCTGCTTCTTCATATCTTCCTGCATGATCTTGTCTCCGTGTTTATGTTTATGTTTATTCTATTGGTGTGGCTCTCTTCCTTGGACGCTCCCTCTTTTTACCGAAGCCAAGTTGCATGCTAAAGCCAACGCTCCCCCTTTATAACGCTCCCTCTTTTCTGTAAATTTTATTGAAAAAGGAAAGCGAAATTAAAACAAATAAACAAAAAGGGGAAAGAAAGAAAGAAACCCTTCCTCTCTTCTCTATCATTCACCTTTTACACGCTCACCTCACACACACTGTTGTGTTTCAAAACGGCAACCGTAACAAGCATATATTCCCCTCTCAAAAGCCACCTTAACCAAAAGCTATTCAAGTGAAAGAGAAATGCATATGTATGGCTACAAGGTACTCACTGGCCTCGGATCCTAACTTTTCAGACCCTTTGATCTCACTCTCACTCTATCTTATTATCCCCTATAACCAAGCACAACACGACCAAACGCTCAAATTAGGGAGCCAAAACCACATGAAAGGAGAAAGACAAAAAGTGGGCAATGAAGAATACATATCAGCCTCTGTAAAGGGTACATAGGGTGGCATCAAAATCGTATTTTTCGAAACCCAAGAGAAGGAGCATGTGTATGTATTTTGATTTTGATGATATAATGTAATTACAGGTGCGTATAAAAGAGATAGCCCGGAAAGTGTATTTGGTTAGATCTAAAAAATTTGACAAACTTTAACAATACCGAAAATGAGAAAAAAAAAAGTGATGTTTTCAAAGTGCTCAAGTAGACAACAAAGAAATACCTCGACTATGAATATTACTTTGTCTTAGATTCTCATGTCTGAGTTATACCAAAAAAACTGAGAAGAGAAAACAAGGACGGTGGAGGTTGAATGCAATAAACTTTTAGTTAGAGCAGTGTAGTCATTAGGGTGTACAGTTGTACTAGGAAGTGATGTTTGTTGGGTTTTGTTTCACCACTCCTTTCTCTCTCTAACTTTTCCAAAACGGTCACACACACTTGGAAAAAAATAATTATTGTACAAAATAAAATAAAGGGTATACTACAGAAAAAAAAATATAGATACTTAGGCCAGTGCGCGGGTATGAAGGGAAGTTTGAAAATAACGCTGAATTCCATGAGCTACGTGCAGTGTGCAGTGTGCAGTGTGCAGTATATCATGGCGGCGTAGACTAATAATGTCCACTATGCACTTTGCACCATTAAGAAACTTCAAACACAGATAACAGTGATACCATTGTAAATACTTTTGTAAACCATTTATCTTAGTCTCAATGAACATTTTATGCATAAAAAAAAAGGGTTCATACATATGATGATGATGATACGATACTGCTAAAGTTAGAGAGAACACCAATTGTGATGTAACATCATATACTGATGCAACTATTGTGTGTCATGTGTGTGTTTATATATACAAATGTAATATGATGAGAGATGTATAAGGTTGTTATTTGAATTTTTGTGATTTTTAAGGAGACATGAGAAGGTACGTGAGCTAGAGCTAGCTAAGCACTTTTGCAACGAGAATAAATGGTTCGTGACTTGCATGTGCTTCATTTATCTTTGCATCTCTGGTCACGCTTCGAAGTACCATTCAATTTGTTTCCCTTTTTCCGCCATGGTTATGGAAATTTTTGGATTTCGAATTCTGGCTGGCTCACTCATTTTGGTGTAAATGTTTGTGTGAAGAAGTGTGAGGATTTGTCCATTGCCAGCAATGTGTTTTTGAATTTTCTCAGAGGATTGAACATGTTGTTACGCACACATCTATCTCTCTCACCAATTAGTGCGTGAAATTTTAAATGCCGTTTTTTAAAAAATGAATGTATGCATACATAGGTGTATATTGAGGAATGGTATACTACTAGTGTCTGGTTTTTTTTCTTTTTTTAGTTTCATTTGAATGATTGACAATTATCTTGTCGAAGGATGATTTGAAAATCTAATGAAGATGTCGGACTAATAAAATCAGGTTAATTCACTTGCTTTCTATTGCCTTAATTCGTTTAATAATTTGTTCATCTTTGTTGGGAATTGCAAGCTAGATATTGCAAACATTGCTATTTCCAAGATCCATTATGTTGTTTAAGCATAATATATTTTTGATGTCTGACGTTGAAGGAGAAATACTTTCGAAAATGTGTGCAGCTTTTTTCCATGAGCAAATTACTTTATGGACGAAATTAGATATATAGTAACAATGAGACGTACAAATTTTATCCCTAGAAGTATATATTTTTAAAATATTACATTTATTCAATATTTTGTATTGAATTGTTTTTCAAAACGTGTAATTAGATTAAAAGTCTTTATTATGTTTCTCTTTTCAAAATATATTATAATACGAAGTATTTGATTATCTTTATATTATTTTGATATTGTTATTTCATTTTAACAATATTTAAAATAAAAACTTATAACGATGTAAAATTATATTCAATTGTTAAATTGAAAAAAAATTATATATATAGAGAATATAATATTTTTTATCAACAAAAAAAAAATCACTTTAGGATGGTCTAACCCTTATACAAAACATGAAAATAAACAAGTCTCACCCAAACTCACACTCGTAAAGGGGTACCAACACCTAACAGAAAATACCAAAGCACTAAAAGAAGTTGTCACACCTTAAAACAACATTTAATCTAACAAGTCAGATAAACAAATCAAAGAGCACCAACATACCATAAACACCAAGACTTAAATCCCTATATTGTCTCACGGATAAACATCACACAACCCAATCAAAACACCCAGCCTAAAAACAACAACCCACCAACCTAAAATGAAAGCATACAAACAAAAGTGAATTCAGACAAACCAAGGGGCAAGACATCAATCTGAATAAGAGAAGCAAGCAGATGGTACTTTAGAGGTAACCCAAGACCAAGCCTTCAATTGGGCCAAAGAGAAAATTTTTGAATGATTCACCACTCTATCATTGAAAATGACCTTATTCCTATGACTTCAAATCTCCCTTACCACTGAAATCCACACACTCTCCAAAACTAAGTTGACATATTTAGATGCATTACTAGTATTGAACTGAAGGAGGTGTGAAAAGGAATCGTGAGGAGCAACCGACATCACCCCTAATCACGTATAACACAGGTTCCAAACTAACCAGGCAATTCTACAACCAAAAAACATATGGTTAGTTGACTCTTCTTTTAACCCACACAAACAACAAAAAATATTTTTAACCACTGCTCCTCGCCTAACCAAATTAACTTTAATGACAATCTTGCTTTCAGCACCCTCCAAGCATTAACTTGAGCCCCAGACAAAACCTTAATACTCCAAAAAAAAATTATACAAGCGCGAGTGATCCCCTTCAAGCTCTTCCCTTAAAATATCGTAAGCAGAATTAACCAGAAACTCTAGAGACACTCCATCTTTTCAAGACCAATTGTCATCATTATCCGAGTCAAGACTCAACCCTTGCACCACCTCAAGGAGCTGATAGATCTGAGTCTTCTCCTACTTAAAAAGACTCCTTCACCAAACTAAATTTCACCTCCAAACAAAGTTATCCTAAACTCTGCAAAGATCCAACATTATAATTTTGTTAACACATAGGGAGAACAACCACAAAAAATTACATTTCAAAGCAACGTTATCCACCCACCTGTCTTCCCATAATTTTATACCCTTCCCATTAATGCAGTTATTACCCACAAAGAATATAATATATAATATAATATAATATAATATAACATAACATCTTTTAAATATATTAAATTACATTTTTTTAGCTACTTGTCAATAATCAAGATAGAAACAAAATTGTTTATATTTCTTGTAGTTTTTAAATAGAAATTTATCTCCTTTATATTTTTAATAAAGGACGCTCAATTTTTTTTATATTTTTAATAAAATGACACTTACTTTTCTTATTTTATTTAAAAATATTATACTAACTAAAATTTCAATAAAAAATATGAAAATTAAACTAAAGTTTTCACATATATAAAAATGGAAGATTTTTTTTTTTATTTCTATAAATAAAACAAGAAAGATGATCAATGTCATTTTACTAAAAAAAACATAAAATAAACTAATGTCATTTATTAAAAACATATGAAAAATAAAATCTATATTTTAGAAATAAATAGAACATTAGGCAAGAAGGAAAGTGAGTGCAATTTCTCCTCATTTCTTTTAATGATATGCTAAAACACTTTCTTTCCTTTGTTTTTTCAAAAGATAAGACTAATTTATAGATAAACAAAGGTCATTCATTAGTTGAATACTCAAGGTCTTTCTTCTTTTTACAAGTCGAGTTAGATGTATAAACTAGAAAGAATTAAAATAGTATACTACATACCATAATAAACATTTATTTATTAAGACTGATGTACAATTTGGACAAATATAAAAACTAAAATAAATAATTAAACCTTAAATATGTAACATACCAAAAATTTGGATTAACTACCTATTCATAATGTTAGAAGCTATTGTGAATAAAAGAATATATTTGATAAATGTGTATAATACAATTGAAAGGAAATATATAACTGTATACTTAACAGTCTAATACGTAAACTTAAATTGAATCTAAAACTTTATATCGAACTTGACACTACAATAAAATCATCAAATAGAAACTAATTTTTAGAGATCAAAATAATTAGTTGCAATAGTAACTAAATTAGAGACATTTTAGAAACTAAAAAGCAATTTGGTTACTAAATTAGCTTCTATTATTGTTAAATAGTTTCTAAAATTGTTAAATACAAAAGAGTGAGAAAGATTAATTCAGTCTCAATTTTCTCAATTGAATTATCTTAATAGTTTACTTTGTTTTCATTTAATTTCTCACGTAATTCATAATACCAATGACCTTTCAATCAAACTTTCGCACATCTTTTGATATTTAGTGAATACTATACATTGAGATTTTCTTAAAAATTGTTCCTTGTGGGTTCGATATCCATTCTTAGAGACAATTTATTACTTATGACTCGATACACTTGCCGAAACTAAGTCATCATCCTTCTCACTAATTTAGCATTTTAGACAAAGAGTCTCATCTTTACACTTTCTGAAAACATACTCGTGTGTCAAGAAAATTCTTAAAGTCCCTCCATCTGATGACAATAGAGATAAAGCTTTCTTCATCACCTCAATATTCAGAATCTCAAAATTTTGTTGTACAAATAATAACATGAAATGCTAACAAATTTACTAATTAATAACTCGATAGAAAATTATTTTATGCATTGTTGAAGGAATGTTGAAATACTTCAATATCTTATCATATGAAATCCTTTTTTTTTTGTCTCTTCAACCTCATCCATGAGATGAAATTATAATAGAAACATGAAATTGTTTTGTGAGTCATAAATAACTCCTAAACCTAGTAATATTTGGAGAGAAGAAAGATCCACATTAACATGTGTTTGACAATTCATTTTACAGTTAGCTAAGGCAAGTGAGTGACAAATATACTTGGTTTGCTCTTTTTACTACAAAACCTTAAATTCACCACAATCCTATGATCAATCTAAACTATATTTTTTTTCCTACAATACGTTTTATAATTTTTTTTATAATTCAATCCTTAAAATTTTAAACAATCTATGATTAAACTAATTTAGTCATTCATATGGGCTAAAACAATTAATTAGTTCCTATAATTTTTACTATTCATAAGGTCTAAATTATAAATTTACAAAATTAAATGACACGTTGTATTTTAAATTCAAAAACCAAAATTTCATTAACAACAACAATCCAATGATGACATCCATGTATTGTCATGATTGAAATCCCCCAAAACAATAATGATTTTAAGTTGAATCATAAAATGGAGATATAAGCTCAATGATGTACATTGACTAAGAAAAAATGTTCGCCACGACAAATGGAAGAGAGATGGAAGGACCACCACAGAGGGATACCTAGAGTGCGCAACACCACAAAAAAACTTGTTGTCATCGTTGAATAGGAAAAAAACTCGCAAGTTCATCCATCATTCATGCCCTACTACTACAACAAAGGAAAAGAACACCATAAATTTAAAATATTTGTATACATTTTACATATTTATCGCAAATTAAGTCCAATGTAAAAAAGTTGAGAAAACTTTCAAAAATACCACTGTTCTTGCTGGTTGACTCTCGTGAGAAGCTCCACTTACGATCTATCTCCTATGGAATCTTGTTTTACTTCTTCTTGTTGTACTGGAACGTGGCTCTGTTGAAACAGAGGGGACTCTACCTGTTGATCACACTCTGACGATCAAGTTAGTGAGAGCTTACTAAAATCAAATAAGTATTTAGTTTCAGTATCAGAAACAACGTTTCTTTACCTGGGGTCTCAAACCCTTTTTATAGCTTACTAGTTTAACAACTTTCATCAACGAGAATCTAATATCAACCGAAAGCATACGTAACAAAAAACATTATATTTATAGGCACTTTCACTCACGGTACTACAACAAAAAAGAATCTTATCTCTACTGAGAGTATAAACTAATAACAGAAAACCACTTGCCAACAGGACACCACCTTAGGCGCTAACAATGGGAAAGTACTATGTTTACATGGGCACAACGTTATCTTTTCAACATGCATGTAACTTAACCACTACGTGCCCTAAAATGCACACTTAGGTTAAAATATATTTTACTAATAACCTTATATTATCATATAATAAAAATATTATCTTAATTATTCTTTAACATGCTTACCGATATAACTGGGCCATAACTCATGACTCGCACCATGGGCCCAACTACCGAGATGACCTACCCACACCTATGCACCGAGCTCCGAGCACTGAGCGCTTTGTCCGGTACAATCACCAAAAAATTTTACATTAAATTTTTAGATATTTTATATAAACTCAATAACATATTCTTTTAAGTTGTTGTTCTTGTCGGTTGACTCGAACGACAGTCTCTGGTCCGCCTGTCTCCACCTGAGAATCGAACTTCCTCGGGTTGAAGAACTTCTCACCTGCAAAGACAAAAGGCGGCTTGGCGGTCGTTTGCACTCCGACGCTCAAGTCAGTATTGGGGCAAAGAAACAGTAAGTGAATAAAGTAGTTTTAGTCTTAGAAACGGTGTACCTTGCTAGGGTTCTTATCACCCTTTATATAGGTTGTAACTAGGGTTACTTCTGTTTTGTTACCCATATCTAGGGTTCCTGGGATAATGTCCTTGCGCCGCTATTACATAATCTTAGCGTAATCTGGCACATAAGACTTCCCTTTACTGGAGTGTTACGACTAATAGTATGGCCGCCAAGGTACCAACTCATGAACCACTGCTGCGGGGCCATATGTTCCTTGGGTGTCCTAAGTATTCACGTGTCATGCATGCAGTCTTCCCTTGGAATTCCTAACCCTAATGGGTCTCAGTGCCTCCAAGGAACACTTGCTTGTGTCGTACCCGAATGTACTATACACACCCCATGCATGATCCTCTCGTGACTTAGATCTTTTCTTATATCTGGGTGTTTATCTGGTATCTGATAAGATTTATGGGGCCTACCTTACATGACCCACCATTATTATCAGGCACCGATGTCCGATGTCTTTCTCTGACGCCGATGTCTGAGGTCTTCCTCTGACGTCGATGACCGATGACTGGTCGGTACAGTTGTGTATTATAATTTTAAAATAAAATAAATATTTTAAATAAATTTTATATATTTGAATTCTTTTTCACTGTTATTATCACTTTTTTTTTAATGTATTCAACATTTGCATCCACAACATTTTATTTTTGGGCGGTTTGCTTAGCATTAAGTAAAGTGAGACATTTTGTCAATGTAAATCAACCTTCTGTCCGTTTTTGTCAATTTGATGATGACAAAGTAAGTTAAACTATTTTGTAAACTAATTTGATTAAATTACCAACAAGAATTTTATATATATATATATATATATATATATATATATATATATATAAAATAAACTCAAAGGGTAAAAAAAAAGTTAATCTTTATAAATTAAAAATGATCTAAAATTATCCTTAGTATTCATCAATAAGATATAAGTTACGAAAAAGTCACGTTGAAGCCAAACTTTAGGTAAAAGTTTCTCCGAGAAGATTTATTTAATCAACATTTCCCCATCAAACGTTTCAAGGTTTCTCTATCCCTTCCGTCTTGTAAGGGAGTGTTAACATTTTCTCATACGTTAGAAACTATATGCTAAATGCTCTCTCTTGCCATATTTTTCAAATCAATTTGCTTTCAACCCAATTAATGTGTATAAAGTCTACAATCTACGTTTCTCAAGTTAGAAATTCACTGTTTTTCTAATTCTAGGTTTTTCATCAAAAAGATACATTGAAGGAATGTAAATTCAAATTCGACCGTTACATGTATGATAAAAGTCCAACTTTTGGTCTAATTAGGTACTTCCTTATAAGTGATCAACAATATTAATGAACAAGTTAATGATCATATATTCAACCAAAAATAGCAATGTCTTCCAAACATAAAACACCCTTATCACGTTTTCTTAACATTATCTTTAGTTAGAAATGTATCTTTATTTTCAAAATATGGTGGACAAAGAATATTACACCCAATATACCATGCAATAAATGACGCAATTAAAGCATAAAGTCAATTAAATTATCCATAAACATCCCAAAATGAAAGAAACCTAGATGCTTTAAATTGAAAATATAAAAAACAGCATGACGGAAAGATATTTATTGGCATGAGCCCACATCGAAGTGACCTAAACCTAACAACGCTGGAATTTAGGATAGATTTAAACTTACATTGATCAAAATTGAAACATTATGCAACATAGTGGGCCTCAAAATACCCATGGATGATTATTTGATTAATCTCAATTTAAAATAATAATAATGTATTTGTAGTCATTGTGGGAGGTTGATAGGTGTGAAGAAAGTATGGGTAACATATATTAAAGGCAACCCACTAAACCCTAATGTGCTTATGAGAAGGCAAAACTAGTTAAAAAAATAGGGTTTAACTTTAATTTTTATGGGACTAACCTATGATCTTAATTAACTTTTCATGTTGGTTCATAAAGAAACGGTTTTACCTACCAAGATCCACCATTTCCTACGTGGACAAGATGTTGTGTGCCACGTGGAGAGTTGAGAAAGAGAATGCATAAACTGCACGAGAGAGAGAGAAGCTTATCTAGGGTTTTGAATGTTGAAATGGTGGAACCCTAAGGACGCCATAAAACTACATAATGGCCACCTCATTGTCCCCTGTCTTCACACTCATTCATTGCCAAAACCCATGTCTTTACTCATACATATTGGACCCACCAAAGATTTTTTTTTTCAAAAATAAATAAATGGAAGAGAAAAAACTTTTTAATTCTCACATTTTCTATCAAACCTCATTTTTTTTTTATTCCTGAGTTCATTCATCTAACTATTCAAAAATGTGTAAATTTAGTTCTTTATATTATGTTCAAACTTAATATTTGGAAGAAATTTAATATGAAAGAAATTTTTGCACAATTGAAAAAGAGAGGATGAAAATGTGAATAACATTTAGAAATAGATGCTTTTAGTAGAGGGAATCTGAAGCTGAAGTTGGAGTGAAAAAAGTGAAATGAAAAAGTAAATAAAATTATTGGGTGCAAAAGGAGTAGTGATAAGGGTATAGTCGGTGATATCTTGTTCAGTCACTGGGTGGAACCCCATGGAAAGAAAATGCTTTTCTTATAGCATACATGACCCAATGTTTAAACAAAATAGAGCAAATAGGTTTCAATTTTTTTTTTTTCAAATTTGAATTGAACACACCCTGGAGTATGATATATATATATATGTATATATATATATATGTATATATATATATATGTATATATATATATATGTATATATATATATGTATATATATATATATATGTATATATATATATATGTGTGTATGTATGCGTGTATGAATGAAGTATGAACCTAGTTTGTGAAGTTTTGAAAAAGGAGAAAAATGCTGTGTCTTTCCATGCATCAAGCCAGGAATTTGTCATTTTTCGGCTATTGATTGGACATGGGCACTTAGTCCTTGCTCCTCTCTCCTGGTCCAGGCTTGACCGTATCAACCTATATAGCCTCATCTTTTTACAATGTATTCTATATATTTGTGCTAATGGGTCATGAAAAAATGATAAAGTTGATGCTAAAACGCGTTGATATTGATTTAATCTTTGACAAATCGCACGCAAGGAGTAACTGGACCCATTGCTTTGCATTGAATTTGAATTCTATCACCAGTATTTGATGCGTGTACATAAACAAATAATTAGCCCTGGTGTACAATATAATAATTTGAAAAGGTTGAATGACCGGGAAAAATGGTTGGTTATACAGTAGACTTAAATAGGGTCCTAGCAATTCTGGTTTTTACCATGTACAGTAAAGAGATGGGTGATGAGACATGCAAGCAGAGACAGAGAGAAAGGGAGTGATGAGGTGAGAATTTGGGTCATTGTTGTGGGATTGTAATGAGCACCTGGGAGCGGAATGGCATTTTCTCAGTGTCTGAACTCCCACCTTATATTGTTTTGTGAGAATCATAATTAACAGTCATGGCCATGGCATGTACAGCAAAGTTTGGCAAAATTGCATATCCTAAGTATTCAAGGGTCCCTTCAGAAAATGTACTGATTGATTATAACCTTTCAAATGCCATGGCCAGTTTTTCTAGACTTTTAGAAGGGGTTTTCCCACTAGCCTAATTTCTATGGACATTTCCTACCCCTCCATCCACAATCAAATATAAAATCAGGATGTGGGGAAATTGATATAATTCCACTGGCTTTTTCTGGCTAATTCAAGGTTTGTTAAGGTCCCATTAATGATATGTGTGATGTTTTAGGTTCCATGCTTATCTGTAACATTTCTTGAATGCTTCAGAAATTAGACATTAACTCTGTACCATTATTGTGATGTGTCCAAGAGTAACAGATACAAAAAAATATGTTTACTAAGCCTAGTGACATAAGAATGGCCAATATTGAAGCCAAAAGAAATTGGTGAGTTTCTGATATAATCAGAAGAGACAGATTAACAACTCGTGTGATAGAGGCTAATGACTCCAAAATTAAATGAATATTATGATGGCAAAGACTATTAGGAGGTGAGTGGAGAGGCCCAAGTTCCCAAAGAGATTGATATTTGATTGGATAGGGAGGGTCTTATGTATATTCTTTTTATTAGCCCTTCATCATGTCAAACCCACCCAATCAATTGCTAAGCGCCAAGTGCCCCACTCTTTGAGCCCTTAATTTCTTTTGCCCAAAATTAGGGAAAGCAAATTAAATAAATTTGATGAGTAAGACATAAAGTAAAAAAACGTGGGGACTTTTCTTCACAGGCTCCCCAAACTGTATTCTTAACAAAAAGAAATAAATGTGAATCATTAACTACTAATATTCAATGACCATATGATAACTTTCATCTAAATGGCCTAATGGAGAATCCCCTATTTTTTTGGCAGTAGTTAACTTTTACCATAAGTCACTCTATTCTTCCTTTGGTTTTATTCAGTATCTCATCACTTTACACCTGCTAGTGACCACAAAGGTCACAGCAGAGGGGTCCCTTTTATTTGGAATAGATTTGGTTAATCTGAATGTACCTTTTGTTTTCACTATGACTTGCTTTCATCCCTTATACATGGCATATGTGTATGGTCATATATCAATCTGGGACAGTGAAACTGCCGAAAATCTAAAGTGAATACCATCTTTGAACTTGTTGTGTTGTAATATAGTCTATGGAGTATAAAGTTTGCTTTAACTTGGCCTCATTTGTTTTTACAGTCCAAATACAGGTCCCCTATTATTCGTTAGCCGTTTTACATTTAGAAAAGTTATATATTTTGATATATGATCTCTGTATGCTTCAGGAAGTGGGGAAGTAATCATTCCCTCTCTTAAATTCTCTCAGAAATAGAATACAACAAAACCTAAAAGCATGTGGAAAAGGGAGAAAAACAAAAATAAAGCTAGCAAATGGAATGTGAATATGTGGTATCAATAAACCTAAACAATATAGTTTCAATAATTGACAGGATTCAGGGTCCAAATATGCATGAAGAACATAATATATAATCTCAGAGTCTTGGTTTCTTAACCACGTTTTATGATCCTTTGTTATTCTTGCATAAGAAAAGCAATGTGTCTGGGGACAGCTTTGTCTGGTGAACTGCCTTTTCAACAGGGATACTATGTGAACTGTGTTTAGTTTTTGGCTAAGTACAGATTAATTTGTCTTGTTGTTTGTGCTTTCTTTTTGACATTCCTGTGATAAGCCATTCAATACAACTTAATCCCTTGCCTTTTCTTTCTAAAAGCCGCTGTTAGGATTTGCTTACGCTCCTTCATCATGCCCTTTTAGCTAAACCAATTTAGACTTACCAAAAAAGAGAACAAGAAGGTCCAAAAAGAAGACTGGAAAAGAGAGAGTGTTTTACCCTACATATAAAGTCTCATTTTATGAAGATGGTTCAACAACCACACACACCAATAACAAAAATAAAAAAGTACAGGCAGCTAGCTAAACTTTTTACATATGCTCCTCAGTGATTTAATTGTTTGTTATCCCTCCTTCCTCTCTCCCCCTCAAGTACTATAAACTACCTTGTTGTGTCAAGGTTACTTTTCACTTAACAGTCATCTTCCATATGAACAAGAGTGGAGATAACTAATTTATATCACTTTTTCTTGCTATATATAGTTCAAAGGTGTCTAATCTAAGTCTAACTGGCAAAATGAAAAGCAGAACCACTTTGGCTTATTTTGTTGATGAGGATAATTTCAGAAAATTAATAGAAAGGACAATCAATAATGCTAAAGGATGAATTGACAATTTGAATGGTATTTTAATTTTGCATTATTAATGGTGTTTTCTGTTTCTGAAGAGGAGAAGATAAATTTATAGCAAATAAATTTCTGAAACCTTTGATCTGTGGCTGAGTTAAATGGTGTTGTATGATCCATGTAACTGATATGATTTGATTTGATGAGATGAGATTTTGTTGTTGTAATGGTACTGTCGATTGAGTGTCCCAATTTGTTACCTAAAATCAGTAGAATACATTTTTGGGGTGGTGGAAGATATTTGAAAAATGAAACCATTTTGTGGTGAAAATGTTGGGAGAATGAATGTGAACGAGGCTAATCTAAATAGCTTATTGCATTACAAGTGGCATGAACCAAAATCAAACTTGGCACAACGTGAAACAATGTCCCTACCCCTTTTTCTTTATTTTAATTTGTAACGCAATGAACAAAAGAAAAAAATATTCTTTGATTGATCCCATATGAAAAAGAAACAGGGAGCAAAGGCCCCACGTGTGGAACAGAATTTGAAGCTCATGCTATTATAATAATTTATCTATTTTTAGCTTTATGTAGATGTTGGGGTTCGTCTACTTGGGATTCCTACGTCCTTGTGGGAACCATCCTTTTGATATTAGAGCCACCTTTTCAATGGACTGTGGATTTTCACTTCACTTACTTTCTCTCCCTATCTTTTCTACTTAGCACGCTCTTGCAAAAGAAAAAGGTTTAGGAATCCTATGCCCCTCCTTATATTCCCATAGTTTGGTTCCTTTTGCTGTATCCCTTTTGAGATAATAATAATATTCCCATCCCATGTTATTATCACTCTCATGTATTTGCTTCCCACTGCTTCAAATTATGTTACTCATTTTACGTAACTGAATATGCAGAAGCTTCTGTTCAGAAAACCACTATTCTCATCATACACTTATCTTCTCACTGTACCTTTCTACTTATTATGACGTATGTCCATATTAATCAAAACCAAAGTTTTATTTGCCTCACTCATTTCATATAAACCCACACAATCTTTCCAATTGATGTGCTCAACAAATTTGTGATGATGCGATTGAATTAAAACATATTACCTAATTTAACTTCACTGGAGTTGCAATAACAATCGAGAAAGTTTGTTTTGGTGAAGTACTAGAAAGCGACATTTCTTCACTTGCTCAAATTCCCGCCAACACAAGTATTTTGTATATACCTATGGAGGTGTTTGTTAATGGCCACCTAAGTAGATGAATTATTGGCATTTGATTAATATATTGTGGGGAGGTTAGTAGTGTTTTTTTCAATAGGGGAATGATGTTGTGTAAGCTATGAGTTGATAATGAAGTGTGAGAAGAAGATTAATAGTATTAGATGTGTTGATGGAATTTGATTTAGACATAAGCTTTAAAAGGGTGAGGGTTGCTTTGGATAAGGAGGAATTGGGGCCTAATAGCTAGCAGAACCTGCAAAGTGGCAAAGAGGAACTGAGGATGAAAAACATTCTGTCATATTCCAAATGGGTCTATCTCTTTAGCATCTTTCAATAAAGAAGGCACTTCACTGAACAGCTCATATGACTGAGCAGGCAATTCTCTGCTTCACACATGACTTGACATCACCTCTTTCTTTCTCATTACACCCCAAAGGCACACTGCTACATGGTTTTGCTTTTGTCTGAGGAATAAAAATTAATAAACCATTTTTTAATGTATAGGAAAAACAAGAAATGAAGACTGCTGGAGCATGGTCAAAAGTCCCAATGAACCAGTAACCCCAGTTTCAGTTTCTTTTGTGACTTGAGGTTGGTCCATTTTGGTTCTTTTCTTTTGAACTGACAGAGTGTATGAGATGATAACCATTGATGAGGAAAGTGTGGGACTTGGCTCTATTTGTCAGTCCAAACATTTGAAGGAGTTGGATAATTGTCTCTACCCACTTATATAAAATATCCTCTCTCACCACTGCCCACTTAATCATCACTGCTTTGGAAATGAGGGACCTATAATCCACTCCTATCAAATTTCAATTGCCCCAACCCAACCTAGTTGATAGGTTTGATGCAGGGGAGTTTCCTAACTGTAATGAGCACTTGATCATTCTAGCATCACAGTCACATTCTAAGGTTTTAAAAATCAGTTATGTTGATCTAAACATCAAGGTTTTTTGAGGTGTTTCTAACCATAAAACAAAACAATCACAAGTTAAAAATGGCTCAAATGAAGAAGAGAGTTGTTTAGCAAGAGATGGAAAAAAGGAAGGTGAAAACTAGGATGGGAACAAGCTATAGTGGATGGGGTGCCTATGTTTTGATTTTTACTGGTTAGTGCTGGCTAGAGAAAGCTGAAAAGGAAATTATTGAAAATTCTTTTGTTTGGACTCGTGATATTGCACTTTCATCCCATCTTCATTCATTCCTTTGTTCTCAAATGCATTTTCTTTTCCATTCTTTGGATTCTTTTGCTAAGTAATCACATCGTCATTTTCACTCTTTTCAAACCTTCTCTTGCCATCCCTACCAGGATTATTTTGGTAATGAAAATACATATTCTCGAATCAAATTTCATAACGTGTCCATTTTTATAGTCTCTTGGATGAATCATCTACCAAGTTAGATAAGATTAAGAAAAAATGTATCAATTAAAGAGAATGTTAAAAAATGATTATGAAAAATGCTTCTAGAAGCTTTAGTTAAGATTTAGGAGGGTATTTCAAATTAAAGTAATCTTATCTTATCTTATCACAATAACAAGTAAAGAGTGGGAAAAGAAAACTATAGAGGAAAACTATTAAAAGAATTTAGAAGTCAAAATCTTTGTTTATTGACTTAATTAACAATAACAATGAAATATCATTGCACCCCTTACCACTTATTAGACACGTGTTATATTTTCTACTCACTCGTATTGTTTTGATTCCTTTTTTTCTCTTTTCTATAAGATTTTTTTATAATTATATCTTGTATTAATTATTTTCAACTAAGATATATTTAATTGTTTTAGTTCATCTCTTTATTCTTTTCATGTGTTTTTATAATGTAATAACTTTTTTATTTCTAATAAAACAATTATAATTTTTTTCTTTTATTTTATTATTTTTACATCATAACTCGAGAAGTGAAAGTCGACTATATATAAAAGAATTAAGTAAAAAAATAAAGATATAACTAATAATAGAGCAATTTATATTATTATGTTTTAAACGGAGAGATAAATAGAAGTATTTTTTTTCCAAAGTTTTAGTAATTGAAAAAATATAAAGTAACTTTTATAAATTATGAAGTTTGGAGAACTGAAATTTTAATTTTATAAAAACTCACTCTCTGTCATTTTGCAAAATAGTTTAATATGAATTTGAGAAGGTCTGGACACCGATCATTAAGAAAACCTGCATGTTAGGATGAAATTGTTTTAAATTATAAAATATTTTAAATGTTTTATAATTAAATAGATTGTTTTATGGAAAATTTTAAAAGAAATTAAAATTTGATAAATTTACAAGAATAATTTAGTTGTTTAAATTTATAAAATTTCAAAATTGACCTATAAAGTAAGAATTTAAATTTTTTCATACTCCTCCCTTTTTTTATTCCTCTTGCAGCAAATGTTTTTAATAACTTTAATAATAATATATAATAATAATAGTAAATAATAATACTCGTTCCTTTTTAAATATATGTTTTTTCTCATTAAATTGGTTTTGACAGATACATTCTTGATTCGATAACGCTTTAGTTGAAGTTTAAGCATTGTTTGTCCGACAATATTTTGTTGACTATTCTTATAATTATTCAATACATACCATATTATGTTTAAGTTACTATTAATTAAAGTTTTCTTTAATAAAATCAATTGTGTGATTATGTTGATTTTACATATGATTTTTTTGGTTGAAATCAATTATAATTATTTCTCAATCAGGAGACAAGTTAAAGTTATTTCTCATTTAAGTTTTCTCAAACAAACATTGATATAACTATTTTTTAGTCAATGTTAGTTGATTGTTTTTAATCAATGCCAATAAGTTTATCTTTTTGGCTCAGAATTTTTAATTGACATTAATAATAATCATTTTTCAGTTAATATTATTAAAATTATTTATTCTTCGATATAAGGTAAAAGTATTGATGAATTAAGTTTGTCAAAGATTTTTTATTAATGTAAATCAATTGTTTTTGTTGAAGTATATAATAACTAGTGTTTATCGATGAAGGTAGAGATTATTTTTTTTAACTATGTCGGTAATATTATTCAGTGATAATGTTATATTTTCATATTTAGTTGTAATCTATGAAGCATACCCTTTGAATAGGATGTTATGAGTTAAGAAAATGTTATGTGATATTGTGATTGAAATGAAGATCAAGAGACAAAGAGACCAAGTGTAGTGGTAGGTATTTGACAACATTGATGAAAGTGTTGTGAAGCAGAGGCAATAAACTCTGAAACAAATTCAGAAATTTCCAGGAAGGTGTCTCCAAATGGGATGGCACAAGTAATTCCAATTGCAAAGGGAAGGGTTTTGTTGAAGGCAACCCCACACTCCTATATGTGGGTGCTTTAAATTTAGTGGATTTTAATTATGGTGAAGCAGAGAATGAAAGTACAGTTGAACAAGTTGTGGTGCAATGGTTACACACACACTTCATGCAATGCAATCTCAAACAAACAAACAGAGAAAGAAAGAATGAAAGTATTAGCTGGACCTTATGATTGCACCCTTTTTCAGGAGCCTTTCATAAAATTTGTCAGAACTTAGCTGAATAGAGAGATCATAGAAGTATATGATTGAATTGAATTGGGTAGGGTTCTTCATTGATTTTTTTTCCCTTTTTAAAGCCTATTTTAGCTGAACTCCATGTCTGCCAAATTAATCATTCCCTTCCACATCCTCATGGACCCCAATCAAAAGAACCCACCTCCTTTTCGTTACACCTTATACATGCATTTTCTAAAAAAAATCTAAGTTTTCTTGAAAAAAATAGAAATTTGGTTTTTTTTTTTAGTTTTTAACAATTATTATTATTATTTTAAGGTGTGGAAGAAGAAAACTTCGTCTACCAAACTGTTTAGATAATTTATGGAAGAATTTCAAGTTGAATTTTATAAAGCTTGGACATTCTTCATTCCTCTTTCTTAAATAGCGTGTTTATGTTGGACACAAGTATCGAACACGACATTCGAAAGATACTTGTAGGACACGTATCAGATAAATGTCCAATTCAAAAAGTATTTTTTGAATTTCTGATAATTCTAGCACGATTCTAACACAATTTTAAAAAGGAAAAACACATTAATTTTCTAAAAACTCAAACTTATGGTATGAATTTTTAGTATGATTATAAAAATAAGAAACAAATCATTTTGAACTAGTCATGGAAAATATCTTTATGCTCCAAAAAATATTGAAACATATACTTGTGCACATAAATATTTATTATCAAATTATATAATTTATAATTATATAATATATAAGTCTGTTTCTTCGTATTCTATATTTTAAAAATTATATATATTTTCGTATCCGTATCCATATTGTATTAATATCTGTGTCTGTGATATATAGATTATAGTTGTTCGAATAGACATTTATCTATAAATGATTTTTCGAAAATTAAGTTAGTAATTTTTTTTCCGATAATATAAAGAATAAGTATTAAATGGATACTCCCTATCATTTTTAGTTTATTTAATTATATTTTTCGACATATTTATAAATTCGAGATTTCAAATGGGATAGTTATATTTATAAATTTTTCTTTAAATAAATTAAATTAATATTAAAATTAGGATGTTATTTATTTTTTATTATTTATTATTTTAGTAAAATTCTTTCAATATATTATTGTTTATTATGACATGAAAAACTATTATTTTTTTTCTTTAGTATAAAGGAAGTGTTAATCCATGTATTTCTTTTCTGAAATTTTGTTCGAGTACTTGAATATAATATTTGCTATATGGTCGAGCTAATCACGAGCAAAATTATCTATAGTTCAACGAGTTAGGAGAAACTCATAAAAATTAACGTAGATAATGAGAATATTTCTTTCGGCTCTTTTTTATCCATTTTATTTATAACACATTTGTTTTGAATATAATTTCTGACGAGAAATTAATTTGTATGGAATTATTTAAAAAAGTAGTTTTTAAAACAAATTTTAGTAAGAAAATTATATTTGTACAAACTATATGATAATACAAATTTATCTTATGATTTTAAGAGAATAAGATGATACAAGTTTGAGAAATTGTGCAAACTACTCAAATGTAATTACATTTTAGTGTGAGAAATTATATTTGTCCAATGAATGAATTACACAACTAAGAGTCTACGAGAAAAAAAAAAGAAAAATGGGAAATATAGTAAATTATGTGATCGAAGAAGGTAAATACAAAGAGTATTGATGCATAAATTTTTATATAAATTATTATATTTTAATAACACATATTATTAGGTTGATTTGACAATTTTGTATATTTTATAATATGCAAGATCACAATCCGTTTTTATTGAAACTGGTTATGGTTTTTATTGTCTACTTTGTCTCTATTACTTTTATTTATTTTATCTATTTCCATTAAAAATGTTTTATTTATTTATTTTGCTTTTAAAGTATATGCTGTAAAGGAGTGCCTATTGGCACGACTTTTACCATTTCCTTTTTCAATTATTCTTATCTATATTTTTTTAAAATATCCTTAATAAAAAAGTTGCATATATGGGTACCTACTCTGTGACCACTTCTAATTCTAAATGTGTAGATAAAATTATAGTAATCAATTATAAATATAAAAGTCATTGCAATTGATTTATGTATTTGTTTTTATTTTTTTTCAGATCATATTGGGAGTCAGTTATTTAATTCTTTTATATATAATTACGATTCATTTTGACTTATTATTAAAATGCATTAGGTTTAACTTAAAATATTGTATATAAAGAAGCTTTCAAATACAAATCATAATATACTATTTGCTTCAAATACAAATATGTGAATGGTGCAATCATCCCTATTAGCCTGAGAAGAAAAATGCCCTAATAACTTTCACTATTCCCCATTATTAGGCAAGGTTTATTTGATTAAAAAGCATATAATATATATCGAGTTTGGTGAAAAGAATACAAATGACTGTATCATCATGATAAAATACTTACTTTCCAATGCCCATTCTTTAAAGGTTGTTTCTTTCTACACCTCCATGTGTGTTTTTCTCCCACCTTCATAAATTTTTGTACATTTAAAAATATTTTTTTTTAATATTCTGGATTACATAATCCGAAAGTCATTTTTCACATTCGTAATTAGCTTTTGAATTACATAATCCAGAAGTCTTTTTCATATGCATGATTAGCTTTCAAATTACATAATTCGGAAGTCTTTTATAGCTTCCGGATTATGTAATCCAGAAGCCTTTTTTCAAATGTGTGTCCAGATTACATAATTCGGAAGCTACTATCAATTCCAGACTTTCGGATTATATAATCTGGAATACCTTCTGAATTATGTAATCCAAAATATATAGGTGGCTCAAGAAGGATAAAAAAGTATTTTCATGTTTTGTATGAGGGTGCCAGAAGAACATATAGAGGTGCAGGAAGAAACAGTCTTCCTCAAACAATGTTTTCCTTGCTTGGCCTTCCCTAAACATACTTGAAGTTATAGCCCATTCCACATTTTGCCATAAGTTCATGTTAGAAGACCATACGATTAGGGAATATGGAATGTTATGCTGCAAGCCTCTCAATGAATACCAACAAATGGAATGATTGTCATGGGAAATCTAGATCCCAAAATCAACAACGACATTCAAGTTAAACCTCAGAAAGAAGTAATATTTTCCCATGAAGAGAGAATGTTAAAATACAGATTTGGGAACAACATTGATATAGGCAACAACAAATGCTTTGTCATTAAAGTTTTACAAGATAACATGAACCTCTTCGAAGGTTGGTGACATACATGAAATTTGTCCTCAAGTAATCTCCATAAACTCTCGATACGTTAGAAAACCTAACCAATATCCTAGAAAAATCGAATCTAGGAGAAGAAAGGAAGAAATCAACTTCTCAATAAGTTAGCAAATTGTTGGATGTTAGCTTTAAGAAATGCATTACATAACATTGCTTATCATTACCATTTTGGTAAAAATAATGGAGCGAAAAATAGAAAATATGCACTAATTATACAAACTTCAACATGACATGCTGTAAGGAGATGTATCAATTGTCTAACATTGACTAAGTTTTGAGTGGCAGGTCCTGAGCTTTTTGGACATTTAGTTTGAATACAACTAGATCTGCATAAACCCAAGGGATAAATAGAAGACTATTTTCATCATAAAATTCGTCAATTACTATTACAAACATTGGTGCAATCTATAAATGTTTGATGGAATAAGTTTTAAAAAATTATCAACAGAAATATTATGGAAGTGTAAGTTGATGACATGTTGGTCATATCTAACTTTTGCAAACAACATGTCTCTAGCATTAAGGAGTTCTTTTTTACCATAAGAAAATATAACACGAGATTGAAGGCCAAAAAATGTGTTTTTGATGTTGAAGGGGAAAAGTTTCTTGAATTTGTGTTGCCTCACAAGGGGATTGAGAAGAACCCTAACAAGTGTTAGACTTGATTGACATGCAAAGCTCGAAGAATTTGAAAGAAGTATGGTAATATCTTCTATGAAGACATATCTCATCATCCCGCTTCCTATACAAGCCACCTGAGAAGATAAGGTTGATAATCAAGTTGTTAAAAAAAGCGTGAGCTTGAAAATGGATGCAACATGTGAAGAAATTTTCTTAGTATTAACAAAATTTATGTCACCACCTATTTTACAAAAGCCTTGACTAGGATCATTGATAATTGTTGATTTTCTCATATTTTTCTAGACTTATTTTGTATGATATTTTTGAATTGGTATTTGACATGATGAGTTTTAACGAAGACACTTATATCGTGAAGAGCGAAACAAGTTGAGTTTAAAGAGTTAGAATATACAATAAAAAAAGCACTAGACGGTAAAAGGTCAATGGTCAACGAAGCACTAGATGGTCAACAAAATTCAAAGAGAAGATGAAGACAATTAGTTTGGTTAGTTTTAGATCAACTTTGTGGGATCGATTTAAGGCCCATCCATTTGTAAAGCTTTGAAACTATATCAATAGAAATTAGTTGAAGAGAAACATATACTTAAATATATACAAACACTTAGAGGTAAAAGTCCAACAACAATGTAGTTAGTTTTTAGTTTTTTAGTTTCCTATTAATAATTGTTTTTGTCTATTCGAGTTCTATCCAAGGTCTTCATTTATCTTCTCATCCTCTCGCAATTCCTCTTCTCTTTACCTTCTGCATTGATTTTCATAATGCACTTTATCTTTGAAGTGAATTAAATTATGGAATTGTGTAACAGTGTATTAAAAGTCATGTTAGACGATGCTCTATTTTAGTGTTTTCTTCTTTAAAATTCATTCATGAATTCTATTTTCGATTGAAAGTGATTTTCTAAGAACATACAAACTGATTGATTTTTATTTTATTCATTAACAATGAATCCAGATTTGGGCCCCTTCCATTTGAATTGGAAGATTATTGAACTATGGTTTTGGTCTCCATTTTACTCTCCTAAATTGAGTTTCGCTTTTTCTTTTTTGTTAATCCTTTTAATTATTATTCTTTTACATTTTTTAAATTTAAATTTTAAGTTTACCCATCCTTTTCACTTTACGTTTTCTGCAATATACATTTTTCACTATTTTTTAATTATGAAACTCATGTTAGACATATGATGTAAGCACCCTTTAAGCATCAACAAAAGACTAAAAAGAACTTCAAACTTTTGTCCAAGCTTCAAGAGAGAAACTTGAGATGTACCCACTTTCAAGGAAAGATCCTTGGTGGATAACTTAGGAGAAAAAAATACTCCAATTTTATGTGACTTTGAAAAAAAAAAGATAAACTTTTATGCTAGTTCAATTCTTATTCATTTCCAAAGTGAGTACAAGAAGGGGGGGGGGGGGGGGGGTAGGCCTTTATTTATAAGAGGAAAGGCTCAAAACACTTCATGCACTAGGGAATGTGGGATTAATTGTGCAAAGTGCAACTACAATTTTATTTCCGTCACTCCATGCAAAGCAAGTCTCACATTGCTCAATTCTTTGATTTTTAAAGTGTTTATAAGCTCCAATGCTCATTCATTTGTTGCTTGGTCATATGACCTTGTAGGTGAATATGTTGGGTCTCTTCTTGCCTCTCCAATTAAAGAGTTTTTTTTATATCTCTAATGGAGAGGGTTGTTCATTAACTTTAAGTTTGGATTTAGACACTCCAAATCAAGGCCTATTCAACCCCAAATTTGGTCCACCTATGTATCTATTTTGTAAAAAACAAAAATACTAGTTCCTATACATTTTTACAAGACTAAAAGAAGGATTAATATTCTTCTCTCAAATGTTGTTATTCCTTTGTGAGGTTTTTATCTTCTCCATTCTTCTTAGTCAAAAGTTTCGAGGTTGGATGATTTTCATCATTCACTCCCTCTTGAGAAGGATTTGTCCTCATAACTGAATGATGCTCAATGACATCAATCTCTGTTTATTTGTTATTTTCCTCTTGGATCAAATGTAAAATAGATATCAAACAAATAGGAGATAAGTTTATTTTAATACCACAAAAGAAAACAAAATAGAAATAAGGCTCTTTATTTTTATAAAAGTTTTGGAAAGAAAAAATGGGACCTTTTTCAAAAATACCTTTGTTCACTTTGTGTTGTTCATTGCCCAAACTAGGAAACAACATCAGAAAGTGTTATTTTTGAGATTTTTGTGAAGAAGAATGAGCATTATATAATTGAAAAGAAGAGTTCAAAGCATTGCAATCCTCCTTTTAAGATTCTTCCTCAATGATGTTTGCAAAAGGTGTCATAAGAGACTCTTCTTTTTTGGTTTCCTCTTCTTTTTGTTTTTTCAATCAAACCTTCATTTAGCTTTTTTGTAGAGGAAAAGTTTATATCTAAATGTGGTTTAGCTCCAGACACAAAATTTTCTGCAAGCACATCCTCACAAGGTTTGCTTTTGGAATGTTATCAATGTCTAGTTCAACTCAAAACAAAGACTTTGCTATTCTTCTTTCCCTATATTATTTGTTCTTTTTATATTATTCTTTCCCTATATTCCTCCTATGACCTTTCATACCTAGATTTAGAGGAGTAACCCTCCCTCTTAAACTCTCTCCTGGAATATGATGTGTTATGATAATTTCTCCTAACAACCAAAGGAAGGTTATCTATAAATGGAGAGAATTTTCCTAAGTATCATGGAGACTTAAAAATAAAAGAACTCAAGAAATTAAGCAAGAAGAAAATAAAGAAAATCAAGAAACATATGAAAAAAAATAAACTAGGTGTGTCCTATGTGAAGTGCAAGTGACACATTGAGCCCCTTGACACACTTTCACTATCTAATGCGTGATGTTTTTTTTTTGCAAAAAATGAATTGACCTGGAATTTCTTGTGTTGTGTTTTAATTGCAAATCAAGAAACAAATAAAATCACTACAACAATTATCACTTTAGGCAACAACATAAAACCGTGGTCTAAAGCATTAAAACGTGGCCTAAAGTTTAGGCAACGGTTTTTTAGCCGTGGTCTAGGTGAGTGTGGCCGTTGATAATAGGCAACAGTTTTTCTAAAGGCAACAATTTTAAAACCGTTGCCTAAAATCTTGATAACAACCACAATTTTAAAAGCGTTGCTTAAAGTATTGACAAAAACAACAATACATTTCTTTAATTTTATAAGAAGTACTCATACAAAAGTTCAAGATAGCAAGAATAAATATTAAAGGATAATGTGTATTGAAATAAAAGTGACTCAACAAAAAAATCCCATATATTTAAATAGATGTGTTCCAACTACATAATCAAAAACTTTCTTAAAGTATATTGATAATAATCATGTCTTCAAAGTTAAAACAACTAACATAGTTAAAAAACATAGTCTATTGTTTATTTACTACATATCAATAAGTTCATTCTTCTTCAAGATTGTCTTCGTAGTCTTCATTGCCTTCAAGCCGCAAAAAATACATAAATATATACTAATTAAATCTAATTCAAACAAAATAAATAAAACAACTACCAAAATATAATTGTATAAATAATTAATAACATGTCTTAATCAAATCCATTACACTTTGATGTAGGAGGAAAGCATAGGAGTGCAAAAAGAAATCCCTCTGGAGTATAGGAGGAAAGCATAAGAGTGCAAAAAGAAATCTCTCCTCTGCAATATGTAAGTCCAACTTCACTTTTGGCCCAAAACTGCAAGTTCAACTTTGACAATCATCCAAAGAGTACTAACCAAAAAATTATGCAAAATTAAGACGAAATTCATAAAAAAAATTAAAGACTAAAATAATAAAAGAAACACAGACCAAGATCACATACAAATGAATAAAATGGAGACCAAAATTGCAATAAAATAAATTGCAATAAACAGAATTGTACCTGCACTCTACTTTCAAACCTCAAAGAAATATCTGCATTTGAAAAATGGAAAAAATCACAAAAAGTAAAATAAAATTTAATTCATATAAGATGAAATGTTATTATTTATGTGAATGAAGTAGACTGAGACATACCAGTAAACAATTTAAAATTAAAAGGGAATCATCAAATTTGAGTGGTCAATGCTAACTCATATTTCAACCACAAGTCAAGGGAAAGATCAATAATGATTGGTCTTAGAGTTTGGTTCCTGCATAAATATATAACTAGATTTTGGCATTAGGCCATCATGTGGGATGTGACACACTAGTCCCCTTAAAGGCAAAGCACCTCACGAGACGCCACCATGAATACACATATAATTAATATATATATATATACATACATATATATACATGAATTTGTGAAGCCAAATGATGATAGAGCCCTTATGAATTTGTGTGCAGTTTTTGTCTTAGAAAAGTTTTGTAAGAATATAGTCTTTGCCTATGGGGTTAGTGATGAGTACAATTTTATTTTTAAGAAAACCAGTTGCTGTCTTAGAAAAGTTTTGTAAGGATACACGTGACCTAACTTCCCTATCCACACACCTTGGACCTTTCCTTCACTTAATCATAACCTCTCATCCCACTCATACTATTCATTATTTTACCCATTGTCTCTTTTAGAGCATTAGCATATGCCTATATGGTTTTAGATTTTGCTATGTGGTTTCAGGAGATACAGTTATGCAACATTGCATATATGCAGACACACTTACAAGGTATATACAATGCTTCAAAAATGGAGTTTTCTACATGTAACATTTTTTAAATAAATAAATAAAAACATAATAAATGTAATAGTTTGAACCTTAATGGATTTGGAATTGAAGTTTCACCTCCCAACTTGCATTTTCTTGTGTAGAAACCTTGGCTGTTGAAAATATACCTATTTCTCACCTTCTTACCAACTACAACTATATATGAATTATTTGAATTGGCCCTTTCCACTGGTTTAAAACTGTGAATTAAGATAAACAAACACATAAGTGGTAGTTAAAGACAAAATTTAACCAAAATGCAAGTTGTACTTGGACAGATTGTAGCAATTTATTTGCTGAACTTTGTAATTTCTTAAGTTATTATGAATATGTTGTTCCATTCAATTGATAAAACAATAACATTCACAAAAGGTTATTATCAAGTTAAGATGACAAAATATATTTGTTTTTACAACCAAGATTACATAATATGTAATTTATGCATATCTAGGCTCTCAAATCTCTGCTTGCTCCTTATATCATCTATCTTTCTCAACATCCACACCTTACTTATCAACATGTAACTATAATTATGAGTGAAACAATACATTACTACATTGTAGGAGAAAACCTATGTGTGGTTGATGTTGTTCTTCCATCAAATTGGAGTTTTATTTTTATTATCATTATTTAAAGAAATATTCAAAATGTACAGAATGGAAGTTATTTATCTGCAGTGTGAATCACAAAATCGACCTTTATTAGAAACAAACCAAATCTTTACTTTGACTATGAGGTAAAAGATTTTCAATTTACTGCAACTATTTTTCTGACGGTAACTGTGACCTCATCCACAATGTTTTCCACAATTTGCTGTCGTATTAATGATTTGTGACTAAATTACAACCACAATTTAAAACCATACACAAGTCCTTAATTTTATACACAGTTTTATAAATTAAAGTTTGTGTTCCTGTCACTGAACTATTCAAATTCGTATCATGCTATTTCTTATGCTTGATTGAAGTGAACTTTGAATGTAGTAGATTGTGAATAATTATTAACAGGTAATGGTATTCTGTTTCTAAGACACTTAAGGGTGTCTTAACCCTTTTACAAAGAAAATCAAGTCAATCTACATTAGCCAATAACAAAGGCCAAAGTGCAGATTTTCCACCTAAGATACAAATAAAAATCTCTCACAAACAAATTACCCAAAAACAGATTCTATCTAATATGCAGTAGCTAGGCACAAATATGCAACTTTTATTGTGCAACAATAGCAATGGCACCTACCAAGGTTTGAAGATTTCACATGCCAAAATCAATCAGGAAAAAATCAATAAGTCTTGGAAGCTATAACATGTCCCTTTGCACTCGTTCACACCTTAATCTCTTTTATGAATTTCTAACTAATAGCGCTGCCAAGCCAAGTTTAGCATCATTTTGTTCCTTAAGTACCTTCAAACTGTTGCTCATTGATACAAGGCATCACAAGGGATGAGTGCAAAGGTAGAAGCTCAAGACAATCATTGACTAAGAATGCTCTTTCCTTAAGAGCATGATTGGCACTAGCAATTCCATCCCAGGCACAAACAATCAACACTATTTTAACGGTCCTAATATGCCCAGTACAAACCCTAAGAAACAGAATTGGCACCCATCCAGAATACGCACATTGATTCATAAATTTAAGACTAAAACTAAGTATGCAAATAGGTAAAGAGGCAGAAAAAAAATTTGGGTAAAAAAACAAACAGCGAGTCAAAGAAATCACAAACCTTCAGGTTTCACCGCAAATGGCAAACACTTTACCTCCTCACCACGAACAACTTCGTTTGGCTCCAGTGGTCACCGATTTCATCGAAACCCTCTACCTCCTTATCGCGAAGAACTTCGTTTGCCCTAGGGTTTCCAACGCACACCAGCCAAGTCCAGAATTTGTGAAGAAGAATGCACGCAGAAAGTTGAAGAAGGTGATGAAATTTGGGCAGAAGAAGGCGCTGGAATTTGGGAAGAAGAAGGCGCTTAGGCTCAAAGTGTGAAACCAGAGCGTGGGAAATGAAATACTGAAGTGAGGTGGAGACGTGCGTTTTCACTTACGAGAGAGGGAATAATACGAAAAGAGTTTCCCGCAAACTCAAATTTAGTCTATATTTTATTTTAATGTTTTTTTAAACCAAATAGCCACACGTAAATAAACGTGGCCTAAAGGATTAACAGTTTTAAAACCATGGCCTAAAATATCCACGGTTTTATACGCGTGGTATTTTATCACTTTTAAGCCACATTTATAAAAGCGTGGTCTTTACTATGTTTAGGCAACACTTTTATACGTGTGGTCTATTCTAGCGTTGTCTAAGGTAAAAAATGTTGTAGTGGATAAAACAAAGAACTAGTTGACATTTATAACATGTATGGAAGCAACATGACTTTACACAACTAGGAATGAATTATAAAATGAAAATACAAGAACAAACTATTGTCAAGACTAAAAGAAAAAAAAAGAATAAAAACTCAAGATAATTTAAAAGCACACAAGCCATATGAAATAGAACTCCTAACACACTTTTGTAGACGGTACAAGAAAGAACATGAACTTTGAATCGATTAAAACACAAAATCACAACATATAAATGGTGTAAATTAAACAAAAACAGCTTTAAGACATTAAAATTACAATTAAAATATAAATGTCCTTGTAGCGTTTATAGCTCTTATTTTGGTGTCAAATTAAAATGATATTTAGCGTAGAGCTTCCAACACAGTGTTAAACGTCTAACACCAAATGAACACAAGTCGTCTCCCAATGAATCCAATAGTAAATTCAGTTAAGACAATTTTCAAAATTTATATCTAATCAAAAGGGTTATAAATAATAATAAAAGAAGGGGGAGGGGGGGGGGTGTTGAGATTGTCGTGTAGAAAAATATAGTAGAGATTATAAAACAGTAAAATGAAGCATGTTTCTCAAGTTTATTCGTCATTGATTTTCTTAAGATTTTCACTCTTTTCATCCTCACACAGTTTCAAACTTAATCAAATAAAGATGTCAACAAAACAAGCGTCCGTTGATGTATTTCGTATCTCACTAGTTCCAACGTCTAATCATGAGATGTTTATCTTCTACCTCATGAATTAAGCAAACAAGAGATTGATTAAGTAAATTAACCAAGAACTTTAATTAAGAAAAATAACTTAATTGTCAATAAGCGTTAAAAAATAATTCTTTTGCTAGAAAACATATTTCAAAAAGAACAAAAACTAAAGAACAATTTCCTATAGAGAATTTAAGAATAAAATTTTATTGAACAAAAACCTAAAAATATAATTAAAATAAAATTACACAAATTTTTTTAATAAAAATTAATTTATATTTTTCTAAAAAATAAATATAAATAAGTTGCAATAAATTTTTAAAAAATTAATCTCATTAATAATAGCTTCAGTTCCATAAATCTAAAAATGAAATACAAAAACATAAAATTAAGTTCTAAATAATTATTCAATAATTAATATTTCTCTTGTCAATAATTTATTTAAAAATATTAAAATAAAACTTATTAATTAACGGGTAACAAGTTTTTGTCATCTAGAGCTGGGTTTCTTGTACAAAAGCTCTAAAAAATTAAATATTTATGAAAAACAAGTGAGAAAGGAGAGGAGGACACATTTGAAGAGTTAATAATTATGGGTTCCAGATTAAAAATGTGTGAAGAATTCATACCAAATTTTAGAATTAGAGAATTTTTTTTTTAAAGATTCTTAAATTATGGGACACTAGTGATACCACATTACCAAAAATGAATTCTGCGTGGCCTTTAAATTATGCTGCACTATTTTCCCATGACAAATTCTTCCTAGTACTCATTAAATTTCCAAAAATGCACTTCATCTCAAAAATAAAAATTCAGAATTAAAAAAATATGGTATTGTGTTCTAGAAATGAAATTCCAAAATGTAAAATATACGTTTTGGATTTTTTTTTTCTAGTTGAAAACGTATTCTAAAAAAAAGTTCTGATATCCAGAAAAGTTTTCTGAAGATCAAAATCCGAAAAGTATTACGAAAATGAGGTTTTAGAATCCATCTTTTATTTAAGAATATATTTTTTCATTTCAAATAAAAATTGTATTCAAATTCAAATTTGATTGGGTACAGGAATTAATTGCCTTTTCCTACCTTATCCCTTGTTCCCTCTCCTTTTGAAAGCCCTAACTGGAGCCTTCCATTGGATTAAAATAAGGAAATTGCTTCCTGCACCATATCACTCATTGCACCCAATTTTAGGGAAAAACACGAAAATGCTCTTAAAAAAATGGGTACATATAAAAATACATTTTGGACCCTCTTTTCCGGAACACAATAATCTCTTATGGATCTACTTTTTTGGAATGTATTATTTTCAATTCCGAATTTTCTAATGAAATTTTGATTTTTTTTTGAATTTTTATTTCCAGAACATAATAATTTCTTTCGGATCTACTTTTCCTAATCTACTTTTCCGGAATATATTATTTTCAATTCCGAATTTTCATTTCCAAAATAAAGGACATTTTCAGAATTAGAAAATTTTGTTGGGTGTAGTTTCAAAAATGTTGGGTGTAGAAAGCCTTTGCCTTAAAATAATTTCCCTTGACCGGTTTCCATGCGTAAAACAAGTTTGTGGGAATTTCTTCCTAAACCCCCATAATTTTTTAAAATCCAAAAATATCCTTTTGAATTTATGTTTTATTTTTAAATTTTGAATTGTGGAGTTTTGCATACTTTTCGGATTATAGAATCGAGAATATAAAAATTTGAATTTTATGTATTTTGGACTGTGTAATACAAAATATAAAATTCTATTAGGGATAATTTGCAATAGAATTTTGAAGTTGAGATTGCATAATTAAGAAAAGTTTTCTAGATTCAAGAATATGCATGTATTGTACAACTCAAAATACATTCACAAAAGAATACATTCTAAATTGTACGATCCAGAAACTATTTCTAAATTTAAAAGAATCTTTCAGATTGTACCATCTAGCAGGATGCATTTTGGATTGTGCTATCAGACCATCCATGCACTATGGGCGTCAAGAACATGATGGGCTAGTGTACACTTGATGGAAACCAAGTAGAGGATGCTCAAGCCCATGAAGCCCAAGCCCAACAAGGGGCCCAAGCCCAACGAATCACTAGGAGCATGGCAAGAGCTTTGGGACAAGAGTATCAAAAGATGGCTCTTCTTATTTCTTTTGTAGAGTAGGGGTGCGGATGTAATAAATAGGTGTGTAAGTAGTAAGGGATGCTAGGGGGAGTGTAGATAGGAGTTAGGAGGTGCCAAACTAGGAAGGAAAGTCACACTTCCTTCATGCACTAGTTGGCGTCGAATTTGAGTCTCATTTGAGGCACATTTGGCTTTGCATTTCAGCACCTTATAGGCTATAAATAAAGGTGCTGCCATTGTACAATTCAGATTTGGAATTTAGAAGTAGAGAGACTATACTCAAATTTAGAGGGAAATTGTGAGTCTTGTGTCTTCTTCTTCCTTTGCCTTATCTTGTGTGCCAATGGTGAGCTTCAAGTGGCGGCAACCTTGCACTTATCTTAGAACAAGGCTCCAAGTGGCGTGACTGAACTTCCAAAGTCTCAAATCCAGCAAGCTTCATTCCATAAGTGTTCCTTCCTTCATTCCTTTCATTTTATTCGGTAGTTTCCATGCTTAGGTGTTTTCCATTCATTTCCACCGATTGTAATTGTGTTTTCCAGCTTTGTTTTCAAATTCTGTTCGGTGCAGTAGCATTCTTTTCAAATTCTGTTCGGTTTCCATTTGTTGTTCTTCAATTCTTGTTGTTTGATTCCATTTGACAATATATGGATTTCCATATGAGCTTTGGTTTGGTGCAAAGTCTTGGTGAGTTCTTGAATTAGAACATTGATCCAATTCTAAGTAAAGTGCCATTTCATGACCAACTCAAGTTGCTCCTAAGAATGTCAAAGAATCATGTATTCTTGTTATTGCATTCACATCAACACTTTTGCAAAACGGCACCATCAACACCACCACCAACCACAACATTCTTTTGATTTTGTAAAGTTACCAACTTTTAGTGGGTCCAATGACCCTACTTTGTATTTAGAATGGGAAACTAAAGTTGAACATCTCTTTAATGTGTATAAGGTCATCGAGGACCAAAAGCTTAGGTTAGCTTCCCTAGTTTTTTTAGACTATTGCAACCAATGGTGGCAACAAACTATAATGGACATTGGATTAACCTAGAGGCCAATTGTGATCTCTTAGAATGATTTGAAAGCATGTATGCGCGCGCGGTTTGTTCCTCCTCATAGGAAGGAACACTTGTTGAAGCTCCAACGGTTTCATCAAGGACCTAGGATGGTAAAGGAATATTTTGAGGATTTAGAAACAACTTTGACTAAAATTAATATGCCTAATACTGATGAGTCAAAGATAACTATGTTTGTAAGTGAGTTGAGAAGAGAAATCCAAGATGTGGTAGAATTATATGAGTACTCATCTTTAGAAAAATTGGTTCACCCTGCCATCAAGGTTGAATCACAAATTTCGAAGAAAACAACTTTCAAAAAAACTCATAGTGATGGCTTCTAAAAATATTCTACAAAAACTTCTCATTCCCATTCTTCAAAAGAAATCACTACACACCAAAAAGTTTCTAAAAACCACCTTTTCACCTCTACCACTAAGTCACCAACCAAAACCTCCAATATGAAATGTTTTAAATGTTTAGGTTTTGGGCACATCGTTGCCAACTGTCCAACTAAAAGCACCAAGTTGGCAACTAAAGAAAAGATACAAATAAAAACAAAAAGAAAAAATGAAAAAGCCGAGGAAAGTAAAAAGGGTCTCATCTTGTTAGACCTCCCAAAAATAACTGCGCCTTCACGATATACTTCTTCCTTCTCTTTTTCATTCCTAAAGGTTTCTACTTACTTACCATCTTTCTTAAAGAATTTTAGGGATGATTTTCAAACACCTCCTAAAGGTTTCCACCTTTTAAGAGGATTTTCATCACAAGGATTTGTCATTCCCAAACATTCTTTTAAAACTTGGTCTGTAAATAGAACCCTGTCTTATGCACTCCCAGCACTTAAAGAACATAAGTTGAGTTCACATCTGAATCCCTACACTATCTTATATGTGAATAAACTAACTATGTTATCTGCAGGAGTTCTGAATTCGAGGTTGAATTCTCTTGAACCTGGGGGCATGATACAAACCAACACAACAAGAAGATGACCAATGATGCACACTATGAAAGGTCATCTCAACATTTAAGTGAAGACCTCACCAGAGGGAGAAATGGACAAAGACCAGAGCATCTCAAGTTCTTCCTTTTGGTCTTCTTATAAGATACAAATATGTTGTAAATAAATTGAGCTCACTTTAGGGGTCCAAATAGCAAAG
>NC_023758.2:10466426-10508926 GCF_000499845.2 Phaseolus vulgaris | reverse complement strand
AAAAGTTACATAATTACATACGGAAAAATCCGTATGTAATACCTGTTTACATACGGATTTAGCCTTCCCGCTCCATGGCGCCAAAAGTTACATACGGAAAAATCCGTATGTAATACCTGTTTACATACGGAAAAAAAATCCGTATGTAATGTTGATTTTACATACGGATTTTGATCCGTATGTAATTCGCGTTTTTCTTGTAGTGGTGGTTAAGTAAGTGTGAAAGTGCATAAATGGAAAGGAAAAGAATATAGAAACTGAAAAGGGGAAAAGAAGAGCACAAATTCTTAAGAGATAATGGAAATGGTGCACGAAGAAGAAAAGAAAAGATGAAGAGATAAGAGTGCTTAGGTGAAATGAAGGGGATGATCACACCACTTGGAAGGTGAGGAAATTCTAAGATGAGTGGTGAGGACCCGCCACTTGAGGTGCACTACTCTCAAGATAAGACCCAAGAACAATTTAGGAGACAAAGCTCGCTAATCACTCAAGCAAAGTTTCTTTTCTTTTCAATATTCAAGTGTCCAATACATGAGGCAAGACACTCTATTTGTAGGAGAGAGTGTCTTGGAGAACAAGATAAAGGGGTAAGAGTGTCATTTGTGAGAAACCTTCTAGAAAGTAGGTCAAAGAAACCCTATACCTATAAGCACTTGCCATGAAAGGTAGGCTTAGCACAAGCTCAATTTATGCTAAGTACACCCTTCATTTATGTTAAGTGAATCCTACTCTAGCTTATTCTTCTATTTGGACCCCCAAAGTGAGTCCAACTTATTTACATAAACTTGTATTTTATAAAGACCAGAAGAAAGAATATTCGATGCTCTGGCCTATGTTCAGCTCTTCTTCTGCTAAGGACTATCTGAAGTTTGGTGGGACATTGATATGATTCCAATAGCAAAGAAGAGAATGATTCTTGACATTCTTAGGAATCAACTTGAGTTGGACAATTGTTAGGCACTTTTTCTTAGAATTGGATCAATGTTCTAAGTCAAGAACTCACCAAAACTAGCACCAAATCCAAACTCATATGGAAGTTCCTCATATTGTCAAATTGAACCAACAAAAAGAGGTAAAAATCAAAAGCACCGATAGAATTGAACAAGAACTAAAATGAACCGAACAAAATGAATTGAAAGGCAAGTGAACTGAAAAGGAGTGCTGGAAACAGAAATGCACCGAACCAAAAACAGAGAAAAGAAGAACAGCTGCTGGAAACATAAAATAACCGAACCAAAACTCAAGAACACAAGCTAAACTTGAACAATTGAAAGAGAAGGAAGGAAGGAGAAAAGAATGCTCATGAAGATGGATGTAAGGTTGGATGATCACGCCACTAGAAGGATGGTTGCTCCTAGATGAGTGTGCTGCCGCCACTTGAGGACACCATGGATCCTTCAAGATAAGACTAGAGAAGAAGGCTCAAAAGCTCTCCAATGCTCTCTAAAAAATTGAGTATAGTTTCTTTAATCTCCATTCCAATCTGAAATGTACAAGGGCAACACCTTAATTTATAGCCTAGAGGTGCTGAAAAATAGGTGGGAAAATTCAAATAAACTCATTTGAAATTCCCACCAAAAACAAGTCACATGGGAGGTGTGACCTTTTTCTACTATGACACCTCCTAAAAACTACACCTACACCACTCTCCTAAGTCACATGGACAATGTGACTTTATTTTACATTTTTCACACTCCTTTATTTAATAACCACACCTCCTAAAACTATACAAGAGTATTTCAAAGCTTGGCCTTGCCCCTCATGGGATGGACTTGGGCTCTTTGGGCTTTGGCCTTCTTGGGCTTGGGCTTGGGCCTCATCTTTATTTTATGTCTTCTTTTAATTTTGAGAAGACTAGAAGGAAGAACTTCAAATGTGAGGGTGGATGTCCTCTTCCTCCATTAATAAAAGCCTCCTTTATTTGATTCTCATCAGACATTGTCTTGGATGCTGAGATGACTGGCTTATTTGTGAAGTTTTGTTGTGTCCTTGGTTATCTCCTTGTCTAATTGGGTTGTATCATGCCCCCCAAGTTGGAAAGAATTTGACCTCGAATTTATAACTCTTGTAAATAACATAGTTAGTTTATTCACAGAGAAGATAGAAACATTTTTAGAAATGGTTTGTAAATCAAACTTATGTTCATGAAGCTTTGGGAGTTTGCATGGATGAGTTTTAGATATATGCCATGTTTGTAGAGAATGTTTAGGGAGGATTTGATTGGTTTGTGAAAATCCTCGTAGAAGGTGAGAACCTTCAGAAGGTTTTTTAATGTCATCCCTAAACTTCTTTATCAAAGATATCAAGTATTTCGAATGAATTGGTAATGAAAAAGGTAAGGAAGAAAAACACCTTGGAAGTGTAGTTTGTATTTTTGTATGGGTCAGCATGGTTGTTTTTACGGTGTGAGGTGAGGTATTAATACTCGTTTTATCATTTCTTTCTTTATCTTTTTTCATTTTCTTTTTTTGTTTTCATTTTTATTTGATCCTCATTAACCTCTTTTGGAGAAAGAGATTTAATATAATCTTGTACCCTTGGAAGTTGAAAGAAATTTTATTGGTATGGCCATCATGTAAAATCTTTCTATCATATTGCCAAGGCCTTTCCAAAAGCACATGTGTGGCTTCCATTGGCACAAGATCACATAAAATTTCATCTTTATATTTTCCAATGACAAATATTATGAGGACTTGTTTATTAACCATTATTTCACCCTATTCACTAAGCCATTGTAATTTGTAGGGCTTTTTATGAGATGGTGGGTAATCCAAGTTTCTTCACCACTCTTGTACTTGCCACATTTGTGAAACTACTCCCAACTACTATTAAGGAACATAATTTGCCATTAATAAGGCATCTTGTACGAAAAATGTTCTCCCTTTGACTTTCATTAAAAGGTTTTTGAAGTTGTCCAAACATGAGCCTTACTACTAACAAATCACCTTCACAAGGCATCTCATATTCTTCCTCACTTTGGATTTTTGAATAGGTAGGGGAGCTAGATCTTGAAGATTGGGAACTATGCTCACTCATTACAGCCTCCCATTTGACCAACATTGGACAATTGGCAGATATGTGCCCAAAACCTAAACATTTTCTACTTGAGGTTTTGGTGGGTAGAGGTGGAAGGTTTTTCTTTAGAAGCTCAATGGTGAGAAGGGGGTTCTTTTGAGAAATTGAAAGGATAAGTTTTTGTAGAAATTTTGTTTTTATCCTTCTATGAAGATTGTAGAAGTCATCATTATGAGTATTATTGAAAGTTGTTTTCTTCAAAATTTGTGATTCCACCTTGATGGCTAGGTGAACCAAATTCTCTAAAGAAGAGTACTCATATAACTCTACAATATCTTGAACTTCTATCCTCAAACCACTTACAAACCTAGCTATTTTTGACTACTCACTATCATGCATATTAATCTTAGTCAAAATAGTTTTCAAGTTTTTAAAGTATTCATCTACTGTCCTAGGTCCTTGATGAGCCGTTGGAGCTTCAACAAGAGTTTCTTCCTTTAATGAGGAGGAACAAATCGCACACGCATGAATTCTTTTAAATTATACCAAGAGACCACGACTGACCTCTTGTTTAGCCCAATGTCTATTACAGTTTGATGTCATCATTGCATGGCATAATCCTTAAATTCTAGGGAAACTAACTTAACATTTTGGTCTTCTTCGACCTCATACACATTAAACATTTGTTCTACTTTAGCTTCCCATCCTAGATAATTTGTTGGGTCACTATCCCCATTAAAACTAGGTAATTTTACAAAAGGAATGGACTTCTTTTGTTGATGTTGGTATGGATGATGCCTCTCTTCAAATTTTTACACTCTCCAATCTTCTTCTTCTTCTCGACTTACATAGTGCATGTAATGTCTAGTAGCTCTTCTAGGCTCCCATCTCTTTTCTCTAGCTTGTCTCTCTTGAGTATCTTCTAATCTTTGTGTCCTTTCCACTAGTTGCCTCATTTCCTCTTCTTTTTTGGTCAAGCTTCTCTTGGCATCTGCAAGCTCCCTCATAAGATGTGCTTTTTGAGGAGATTGTGGCTTTGAAGACTCTCCCAAAGATAAATAAGCCATGATTATGCACAAAAGAAAGCAAACAATTAGTGAAAATAACAATTTAATCCATTCACTCACTTGTATCACTTGACTATTTAGTAAAGGAGGAAAATTTTTTAATTCACTCAAGAAAGATTTGCACTCTAAAAAGGTCTACACTTGGTAACAACACTTCAAGTAAAAGATGTCAAAGCTTGTTTTGCTTGCTCAAGAAAGAAACCCAATAAAACTTTAAGAAAAATTTAAAGACAAGCAAGAAAGTTGAAGAAAGAAAGTTAAACCAAAATGGAAGTAAGATAATGACAAAACTTAAACAAGACAAACAAGAAAAGCACTTATAAAGACTCAAAGACATTTACTGAAACGTTAACTGTGAAGGTTTAATGTCCTTAGAAATTGGAAAGCAAAAAGGATTAAATTCCACTAGTATGAAAACAATTTGTCATATACTTAGAATCCTCTTAAGTAATTTGAAACTTGAAATGTGAATGCAATCAATTTGTTTTTGTTTTTATGGATTCAAGATTTCCATATCCTTTTTTTTTCGTGCATATATTTTTTTGAATTCACTTTTCATTTCATATGAACACTTGCATTCTATGTTTGGAATTAAATCAACCACTACTCAAACAACTTCTAATTTGTTTTAACTCTTCACAATTAAAGTCAAAATAAGTAGAATGGATTCAAGACTCGTAGAACACTAAGAACATAAGACTCAAGCAAAAGATGTAAGGAAAAGAAAATTGACACAAAAAATTCAAAAGCAGAATTTAAAGTGCTTAATGAATAAAAATGCGAAATTGTAAATGACAAAAATTTAAAGGCGAAATTGAAATTGGCGTAAAATAAAAGCAAAAATTAAAATGTGTTGGAATTTAAAGGCATAAATCAACTCAGAAAAGATAAGCACAATTTAAAAACCATGCTCTGATTATTACACGATGTGAGTTGATTTTAGGATGACACATTTTATGGGTAGCACTTTGTTTAATATTTTTTTGAATTAGGAATTATGGTGAGAAACCCAAAGAAGATTCCCACTGGACACGAACTTAACCAAGTGGTTAGGTGTGAAGGTTCACTTCTAGAGGGCAGAGAGAAAAACACAATTTAGGGTGATGATGATGAACTACGAGAATTAAAGATCATAAATGGAAAGGAAAACAATACAGAAATCGAAAAGGGAAAAAGAAAAACACAAATTCATAAGAGGGAATGAAAATAGCGCATGGAAAATAAAAGACGAAGAGATAAGAGAGCTTAGGTGAAATGAAGGGGATGATTATGCCACTTGAAATGATGGCATTTCATAAAGGTCTTCTTGAATCATGTAAGAAATAGTGGTGCGGAAGCTATGAAGGTGTGTGAGCAAGATCCTCCTAAGAGTGGTGTTGATCTTGAAGGTGCATGATGTGTATGAAGCTAGGGAGGTTCGGCCAACCCAAGGAGAGGTGAAGGAGATGAAGTTTAGAGCCTAGAAATCTAGGGAGAAGCAAAGCTTGGCACAAAATGGCAGCATAACTTTACTCACAATAAACTTGCAAATACAAGGTGTAGGCCTCCCTATTTATAAGCTACTTGGCCGTAAGTTTTAAGCTAATGCCTAATGAAACGAAAACCAAATTAAATGCAATTCACAAAGCCATGTGCCATGTGCTCATGACCGGCCAAACCTAGAGAGTTTCTAGAATGTTTCACTCAAATATGCTTTCTACACTACTCTAATTACTAAGCACCCCTAATGGGCCTTTATGCAACAATTACAAGGTTTTCCAAAACCGTAGCTGATCCATGTGTGGTGAGCTAGACGGTCTAGGATTCCTTCTAGATGCTCCTTATGTAGCCACTCCTCATCATGGCCTAGATGCTCCTCATCATAGGCTAGACGCTCCATTTGAGACTAGACGCTCCTCATGGGCTAGACGGTCTAGTCTTGGAAGCTTTGGCTTTCATAGTGTGGTGAGCTTGGGCCCTCCTCCATCATCCCCTCCCTCTTGAAAAGGATTTGTCCTCAAATCCAAGGCTTTTGCTCAAGGGATGGTTGTGGCTGGATGGTGTCCATCATCTCCTCCTTCTTGAGAAGATCTATCCTCAGATGTGCATTCTTGATCTCGGATAGCAGCCACTTGCTTCGTCAAGGTGTGTCCTCTCAGATCAAATATCAATCTATGTGAATCTTGAAACAAAGCAAAGGAGTTAGGGTGAGCCTTTGGAGAACAAATAAATGTGTGAAGTTGCCATTTTTGTTTTTCTCTTGTTTTGGCCAACTTCTCACAATACCTCCCTTTTGAGGGTTGTAGGGGCCCCTCTAATCCTCTTATGTTTTCGAAAATTTTCAAAAGTAGTTACTTTTCCCTTAGGCATAATCCCTTTAAGAAATGGTAACAACTGAAAATAGGTAAGAGGACATTGGGCACATACAACTTCATTTGGAGAAATATGAGTAATTTCGTGGACTACTCCATTGTATGCATGCTTATAAGGAAAAGGATTCTTATCCCAAGGTTTGTGAGTGTCCTTCATGATTTCGTGAAGCATAGAAGAAAGAGCTATGTTTTCAAGTTTTGAAGCTCTATCATTTGACAATAAATCATGGAGGCTTGTCACGTTTCTCAGGACGAGTTTATCCATATCCATGAAGAATGAAGCAAGACCTTTTGTCGTCCTAGGAAGCTCTAATTTGAAATGTGTGTCTTCCCAAGGATCTTTTACAAAAGGTGAAGGAGTATAGAGTTCTTGAGACTTTGCTTTAGGTGTATTTTGAAAACAAGAGTTGTACCTAAAGTAATGTCTTTGAACCTCTTTTCTCATGGGTGACAAAAGTTTTCCTCTTAAAAGCTCTAGAGTTTCATCAACTCTCATTTGTCCCATGAGTTCTCCTTCTTGTAGACTTTTTCTCTTATGTGCAAAGAGAGTCTCGTTGGTACAACCATTGTTTATGAAAATTTGTACATTTTGCAATGGTTGTCTCAATAAGACATGGCAAGTTGTTCTAGGCACTACTTCATACAAAAATTGGTAGGTGCTCATAGAGAACTTGTCATTCTTTTGGGGATATCTTAACACATTTGAGATATAGTCTTGATCTATGCAAGCTTCTTTTAAAGACTCTTCTTTTTTGCTCATGCTTGCAAGTGTTCCTTTACCATAGGAAAGGCTAGGTTGTTCAACAAGAAGCATGTTTGTAAAGGTATTTTCAATGTGCTTGACTTGTTGAATGACCTTGTGGGAAGGAACACTATTCTCCCACGCCTTTTGTTTCCCAATTTTTTTCTCTTTTTCTATTTTTTCTTCATCCCTTTTGTGTTTCATTTGTATTTGGTCTTTTATCACTTGGGAATGTGGTAAAGGACTAAGTACAAACTTTTTGTGCTTGTGGATGAACGAGATCTCGTTAGTTAGACCATTATGCGAGGTTTTCTTATCAAATTGCCATGGTCTACCTAATAAGATGTGGCAAGCTTCCATAGGTACTACATCACATAAAAAATTGTCTTTGTAGTTACCTATAGAAAACTCGATTTCCACTTGTTTGTCTGCACGTAGTTCTCCATCCTCATTGATCCATTGTAAATTGTACGGTTTTGGATGAGGAACTACTTGTAGTTTTAGTTTTTCAATCAATCTAGTGCTACAGCAATTGCAGCATGATCCACCATCCACAATAAGAGAGCATATATTTTCTAAAATATTGCATCTAGTATGAAAAATGTTCTCTCGTTGTGTCTCACTGGATGCACTAGGTTGATTGTGGAGGATTCTTTGAATCATCAATAAGTCCCCCTCCAAAGGATTTATCCTCTCTCCTTCCCCCTTTCCTTGTGTACTAGGTTCATCCTCACCACTTGTGTACTCATCTTTTCCCTTTAAAAACAAAACCCTTTGGTTTGGACATTGTGCTTGCACATGCCCTCTTCCAAAACATTTAAAACACTTGGTGTCCCTAGCACGGATGTAGGGGGTGGAGACATCTTTTACTAAGGGTTTGGTAGTTTCTTTGGATTCGTCTCTAGGTGTACTACCCTCCCTTTTAAAGTCTTTCTTGGGATAAGAGTTGGAGTAAGAACCCACCCTTTGACTTGAAGTTTTGCGCAAATTTTGTTGTTCAACTTTAATGCAAAGTTGAACCAAATCATTCAAGTCTTGGTAGGGTAATAGTTCTACTCTATCCCTTATCTCAAGGTTGAGCCCACTTAGAAACCTAGATATGGTGGTGGTTTCTTCCTCTCTAATGGATGCTCTCATCATGTAGAGCTCCATTTTCTGCCTATACTCTTCCACACTTAAGTTCTTTTGTTGGAGTCTTTGGAGCTTGTCCGTCAACTCCCTATGGTAGTAGGAAGGTATGTGGCGACGTCTTAGGGCTTCCCTAAGGTCATTCCAATATTCTATGGAAGGCTCCCTATGAAGACGTCGGTCTCTCTCTAGAGAGGTCCACCAATACATGGCATTGCTTTGGAAACTAAGGGTTGCTAAGGGTACCTTCCTCTCTTCACTCACCCTATGGCAAGCAAAGAGTTGCTCTACTTTCATCTCCCAATCTAGGTAGGCTTCTACATCTTCCTTACCATAGAAATGGGGTAGGTCTACCCTTACTTCCCTTGGGCTCTCTTGCTCCCTTTGCCTAGTTCTTCTAGGGGGTGGTTGGTAATAATCATTGATCCTACGGCTTCCCTCCCCTAGAGACTCAATACTTTGAGATGCATGAGTAAGCGTTTTTTTTTATTTTTGTGTTTTTTGTGATTTCTCTTCTTGAGCCTTAGCCAACTCATTGATTTTGTTCTCATTCTCCAATTGTCTTAAAGAAATTAATTGTACCGCTTGTGATACTTCTTTCAAAAGAGTTTTCAAAGATTTTACTTCACTTTCAATAGACTTTGGAGAGTGAGAAGAAGAAGACATGGCTAAAACTTTGTGTATATAGGTGTTTTACTTTGAGAAAGTTTAGGAAAGTTAAAGAAGGTAGTTTTCCAGGTAAGGGAGGTGAGTCACAAAGGACTACTTAAGTACCAAGCCTTTTCCTTGCCAAAAACTATCCTCCAATATCTTCACACAAAACTTTCTCTTAGTGAAGCACTTATAACACAAATAAGTTGAGAAATAAATGCAAGAAAACAATGTAAACTATCTATTCAACAAAGCTAGTCGGTTTAACACAAATTTAAAACAAAACTAACCATGCAAAGCGTCACTACTAAAGCAATAGAAAAGCAAATACAAACAAGTAAGAATTACTAAACAAAAATGCTATACTATTCGGCCCTAGGTGAGGCTTCTTGGACACTTTGAGCCCTTGAAGACACACTCACCGTCTAAAACGTAATTAAGAGGTAATTAACACAAATTAAGTTGTAAGGAAATTAAGAAAAACCCCCTATGTTGATCCTCTTTTTGCTAGTGACACTCCCTCTTATTGTCTTTGCTTGTTAGCCCTCCAAATGTGTGTAGTGTTTTGAGAAAGTTTGCTTCGGCTTTGTCTTTGTCTTCCCCTTAGAATGAAGGTCTTGATTCTCCAATTTCCAGCACCTATCAAAGGGCTAAACCTTAACCAAGTCAAGTTTCCATTCACATAAGCACCAAAGGAGAAAAAAATTCCAGCACTCAAATTAGAGGTCAAAGAACAAAAGCAAGAAACAATTTAATTGAATAAAACAGTACCACCAAAAGGAGTTAGATTATGACAACTAGAAAGAGGTTCAAGAAATATTAAGCAAGCAAATAAAAGGTACCAAAATAAAGGTAGGCACACAAAAGAATCCTAAGAATGGCACTAGATTTAGATGACCAAATAAAAAAACAGCACCACTGGAAAATGTTGTGGGCCAGAAACGTGTTTTTTCCCCAATTTATGCTGAGCTGTGTTTTTAAGATATGATTCTGAAATTTGATATGCAAGATATTCAAGATCTTAGCTAAAATCTGGCTTTGGAATCACTCAAAACGCATGCACCAATTTGTTTTAATAAATTTTGCAATTTTGGTGTTCAGTTACGCCAGCTGTAGCGCCTCAGATTTGCACACTGATTTTAAAAGATTTATCATTTTTTTTCTGTTGCTTCTTTTGGACTAATTCTTTTTTTTCCCTTTCTATAACACTTCAAACTTGCAAATTCCAGAGAATCAAAATTTTCCTATGAGTGTAAATATTTTTCTGGATCAAAACAGTCAGCACAGAAAATCTGAAACAGGGGATTCTGAAAACTGGAAACAAAAACAGCAAGATACCAAAGTTTAGACACAATGGAAATTTGTGAAATAGAATTGTGTAGGATCTAAACACAATATGAACTCAAACTAAAATTAAAAAGGCACCAAAAGATCAAAGAACAGCAGATTCAAAGCAATTAAAGATACCCAAAATCAAGAAACAATCAAGCCAAATAAAGGACTACTAAGAATTGTTGACAATGTGGGTGAACGACTTGACAAAACATATAAGATTCAGAAATCAAAGACTCAAAAGCATAATATGAACCAAATAATGAAAGCAATAAAGACTCAAAAGCCTAAAAGAAAATAGCAACTCAAAGGTGTATGGAATCCTATCACAATTTGCACAAGAACTTGTTCAAGATCAATTGAACAAGAGTGCTTCGGTTGGATCTTCCACAAAGCACACCAAACAAATTAAAATGTAAAAAATAGCAAGACAATTATGGAAAATAAGATGAACAACATGAAAGTAAAGAAGAACTAAAAATGAAAGACCAAAAGCAACTCATCTTGAAGAACCATAGCTCATGATACCAAATGATGGCATTTCATGAAGGTCTTCTTGAATCATGTAAGAAATAGTGGTGCGGAAGCTATGAAGGTGTGTGAGCAAGATCCTCCTAAGAGTGGTGTTGATCTTGAAGGTGCATGATGTGTATGAAGCTAGGGAGGTTCGGCCAACCCAAGGAGAGGTGAAGGAGATGAAGTTTAGAGCCTAGAATTCTAGGGAGAAGCAAAGCTTGGCACAAAATTGCTGCATAACTTTACTCACAATAAACTTGCAAATACAAGGTGTAGGCCTCCCTATTTATAAGCTACTTGGCCGTAAGTTTTAAGCTAATGCCTAATGAAATGAAAACCAAATTAAATGCAATTCACAAAGCCATGTGCCATGTGCTCATGACCGGCCAAACCTAGAGAGTTTCTAGAATGTTTCACTCAAATATGCTTTCTACACTACTCTAATTACTAAGCACCCCTAATGGGCCTTTATGCAACAATTACAAGGTTTTCCAAAACCGTAGCTGATCCATGTGTGGTGAGCTAGACGGTCTAGGATTCCTTCTAGATGCTCCTTATGTAGCCACTTCTCATCATGGCCTAGACGCTCCTCATCATAGGCTAGACGCTCCATTTGAGACTAGACGCTCCTCATGGGCTAGACGGTCTAGTCTTGGAAGCTTTGGCTTTCATAATGTGGTGAGCTTGGGCCCTCCTCCATCATGAAAGGTGATGGAATTCCAAGATGAGTGGTAAGGAACTGATGGAAACCAAGTAGAGGATGCTCAAGCCCATGAAGCCCAAGCCCAACAAGGGGCCCAAACCCAACAAGAGGTCCAAGCCCAACAAGGGGCCCAAGCCCAACGAATCACTAGGAGCATGGCAAGAGCTTTGGGACAAGAGTATAATAAGATGGCTCTTCTTATTTCTTTTATAGAATAGGGGTGCGGATGTAATAAATAGGTGTAAGTAGTAAGGGAGGCTAGGGGGAGTGTAGATAGGAGTTAGGAGGTGCCAAACTAGGAAGGAAAGTCACACTTCCTTCATGCACTAGTTGGCGCCGAATTTGAGTCTCATTTGAGGCACATTTGGCTTTGCATTTCAGCACCTTATAGGCTATAAATAAAGGTGCTGCCCTTGTACAAATCAGATTTGGAATTTAAAGTAGAGAGACTATACTCAAATTTAGAGAGAAATTGTGAGTCTTGAGTCTTCTTCTTCCTTGCCTTATCTTGTATGCAATGGTGAGCTTCAAGTGGCGACACTCCTTCACTTATCTTGGATTAAGGATCCAAGTGGCGTGAATTGCTTCTCCAAATCTCAAAATCCAGCAAGCTCCTTTCTATAAGTGTTCTTCTTTCATTTCTTCAATTTTCATTCGGTAGTTTCTTAGTTTATAATGTTTCCTTTCATTTTTACCGTTTGAAATTGTGTTTCCAGCTTTGTTTCAATTGTTTGGTTCAGTACAGTAGCTTATTCTTACATTTCTGTTCGGTTTTCCATTCTTGTTCTTCATCATTGTTGTTTGATTCCATTTGACAATATATGGACTTCCATATGAGCTTTGGTTTGGTGCAAAGTCTTGGTGAGTTCTTGAATTAGAACATTGATCCAATTCTAAGTAAAGTGCCATTTCATGACCAACTCAAGTTGCTCCTAAGAATGTCAAAGAATCATGTATTCTTGTTATTGCATTCACATCATGTGGTATCTAGAGTCTAGGCTTGTTGTTGCTTAAATTTTGAGTTGTATTGCACTTTACTTTCAAGAGCTCTTAAATTCAAGTTGTTTACCATTTTCTTTTCGGATTTATTTTGAGTTTTCTTGCTGTTTTTCTTTGTTACACCAAGTGTTTGTGAAAAGGATTATGGCACCCATTGTTCATATGAGTATGGCTGCTCTTTTGGAATGACACTCTCCTTCCTAGAGCTGACCTTATGCTTCCTTTCACTTGTTGTTATATCTTGTGATATGTCTTTTAATTTTGTAATCATGTCAAGTTTTGTCTTAGTCATGTTATTCCATAATTGTCATTACTTCTTGTAGTACTTGTTCCGGCCGGTTGACCTGGGACGTCTTTGTGCGCGACTCACCCGTCAGCTAGGGACTCCTTCCCACTGGTTACCTGTGGATTCCTGCAAAGAAGGACAAAAGGGCGCTCTAGCGGCCGTTTGCACTCCGACGCTCAAGTCAGCTAGCAAGAAACACCAAAACTATGCACCTCCGTATCGGAGCACCGTGACTGGCACTCTGAAGGTGGTCTAATGAAACTGTGTACTGTGTATCTTTCTCCCTCTGGCAAACAACCTCTCTCTCTAGTCCCTTGCCCTCCCCTTGAGCGCTTAATCCTTTGACATGCGGCTAGATCACACGGTCCCCAATTAGCGCCTCTTGGGATGCAAATGTAACGTTTAAGTTACCCAAAACCCCGCGCTCAAACCACTGTTTCATCCATTCTCTCTGTATTTCCGCACTGTTCATCGCCTTCAAGCTCTTTCTCTGCGATCTCTGCTCTTTTCTTCGCGCTTCCATTCCTTCCACACTTCGACATTAAAAGGTATGATTTTTCCATTTCCATGACTCTTCTTCTTTGTCGCATTGCATCGTTGTGTATTGAACTGCCTGAGACTGTTTATGTTTCTGCACGTCTTTGGATGTTGTTCTTGTGCTTTCTCGTTTCTCTCGTTTCTCTTTCTCTCGCGTGGGTACGGTTCGCCTAGGATTTCTCCTTTTTTCCCCCTTTTCTCCTCCAAACCCTTTTTCGCTGAACCCTTTCTTTTCTCTTTGCTCTTCAGCGCTTGCGTCAATGGCGAAAACCAAGACCACCGCGCCTCCTCCGCTCCCTAGGTCTTACTATAAGGAGGAGTATGACTGGGCCCCCGACGATCTCCTCGACGAATGCTCCACCTTAAACTCCGTTAACGACGTGGAGGCCCACAGGGGGGACCCCGCACTCTACAACTTCAACGCATTCCATAAAACTCATGACTCCCACGTCTTGGTATGCCGTGTGAAACCCGGGGTACCCGTTTGTGTGGACTCAAGGACCACTGGAGGAAGCCCCTTCTTCTTCCTCTACCAAATGGTGTTCAAAAGAGTGGGCCTGCGTTTACCTCTGACTTCCTTCGAGAGGGAGCTGCTCACAGAAATCAACACCGCCCCCGCCCAGCTCCACCCCAACAGTTGGGCCTTCGTAAGGGGTTTTCAAATTCTTTGCGGATATTTGGGCGTCCCCTCCTCCGTGGACGTCTTTCTTCATTTTTTTGAAGTGAAGAAACAAGGGAAGAGCCTATGGATGAGCTTCTCTGGTGTCGCTGGGTGCATCATCTTCACGCTCTTCCAAAATTCATTCAAAGGGTGGAAAGGGAAGTTTTTCAAAGTGCGTGCGACCAAGTACGATTTTACTGCCCTAGAAGGCTTCCCTCTCTATTGGACAGACAAGCCCATAACAATGAAGGCCCTGGCTTTGGACCAACTTGCCCCTGCTGATCGGGACGTGTGCAAAGCCTTGGCGGGGCTTGGGGTAGTCTTTGATACTGCCAAGCTCATCGCCAATGAATTCAACGCCCATGGGCTCTCTACTTATTTTGGTACCTGCCCTTGATTGTTTATACTGCATGAACTGTCGTGGTTATACGAACTCGCTTGCTTCGCTTGAAACCCTATGGTTATTTGCATGTGTTTGGCTATAGATACTCCCACTCTGCTTTATCTGAATTGATCTTTGCTCTGTTATTCTTGTTGCTGCAGGTCCAGTGATGACTTCTTCGAGGCGACTTGCTCTTGCCAAATTCTTGAAGAAGGCAAAATCCGCCAAAGAGGGTGGAGACGCCGTCGCCTCTGACGTGCCCACCGTCGCTTCCCTGCCGACACCTCCTCCATCTGCCTCTCCTTCTCCTATCGCCGCGGTTCCATTAGCCATGGCGTCGACTCCTGCCCCAGCACGCCCCAACAAAGGGAAAAGGGTGCTGGTGATAGATTCCGACAGTGAAGACTCGAGCACCGCCTTGGTTTCCAATAAGAGGAGGGCTGCGGGCGCTCCTGCCTTGACTGTCGCGTCTCCCGGTGGCGGGAGTTCTCTCAGGGACGATCCTCCAAGTGCCACATCGCCTCCACCTCAAACAGCCCAAGAGGAACGAGAGGAGGGGACTGATTTGGTTCCCCCGCCATCACCACTACCGCTTCGTGACGCGGCTAAGGCCTCGGGCTCTGCCCCTCCTGCGTCAGTTCCAGCTTCGACTTCCCCCAGGCCACGGATTCCCCGTCCCATCCACCGGGAGTTGACGCAAGGTTTTACTGAAGGCATGTCGCCAACAGATCCTCGAAAGGGGGGAGGCATGCCTTATTATATGGGGGCGTTCCTGGCGGTGGCACTTAAGTGGCCACCCAGGCCCGAAGCGCCATCAAGGGGAGGGAGGCTCTCCGTAAACTGAGACAAGAAATGGGAGCGCTGAAGGAGGAGAAACAAAACTGGGGGCTCAAGGAGGAAGCTTCCCAATCTTCTCTAAAACTGGCCCACGAGGGTAGGGAGGGGGCTGAGGCGTACGCGCGCGAACTTGAACAGGCGCATGTCGATCAGCTGGCCCAGCTCACTTCCTACCAAATCCAAAGCATTGGCCTCCAAGAGGCGGCTCTTGCCTCCGAAGTACAGCGAAAAAAACTCGAAGAACTGGACGCTGCTTGGAGGCAGAAGTTAGGTGAGAGAGAGGACGCCTTGGCTGTGAAGGTCGAAGCCTTGGGCCTTCTCCAAGCCGAGGCCAATAAGCTCCGTGTGGAGAAGGAGTTCTTGGAGAAATAGTTGATATCCAAGGACTCTAGGATTGCGGAACTAGAGGGGGAGGTCCAGGAACTGACTGGGAGATGGCGGGCGCGTTTGAAGAGGGCTTCCAAGAGGCTTTGACTCAGGCGTCCTGCGAGAACCCTGACATCAACGTTTCAGACTGCGATTCCACACACCATGTCGTCGACGGGAAGGTCGTGCCTCTCGACTTGGATGACTGAATCGCCGACTCTCACCCGCCACCTTTACCTTTCGCGCTTTATACTTGTTTTTGCCACTCTTTGATAAACTTGTAATTCCTTTGAACTATTTGCACTTTCGTCAGAACTATGGGTTTTGCATGACAATTTTTGTACCTTTGAGGTATCGAGTTCCGTCTGTATGATTTTACCTTCATTCTTCACCTTCACGTACTTCGATTGCTTTGCCTATATTCTACCCGTTTCTTTCGCTGCGTTGGGTGACCCTGTACACCCGGTGCCTTACTCCTATCGTGTACCTCAGAACTTGTTCCGCCTTCGTATCTATGAGGCCTCTGCCCCGTGAAGGCGATGGCAGCTCCGCCACTGCTGCAACGCGAAAGCTGAGACCTACTCTGGGTCTTAAACGCTTGGGACAAGGTCGCGCTTCGGTGCCCACGCCCGCGGAGAGGCCTATCTGTCAGCGCCGTATCGTCCCTGGGGTGTCTTAAGCACCGAGGCGATCTGTCCCTTGATTCTTGGTGCTTGGCGCCCACGCCTAAGGAGAGGCCTGCTACAGCAACATTGTATCGTCCTCAGTGTGTCTAGAAACGCCTAACGCTAGGAAGGCGCGAAGCCCCCTGGGGGGTCATTCCCTCCATGGTCTTTCCTTCCCATGGGTATCGGGGAACAACCCTGCCAGTGGTCTACTCAGCATTTGGCGCTGTCGTCTCCCTCCATAGTCTTTCCTACCTGTGGGTATCGGGGAGGCGACGCAGCTGGTAACTTGACCTGGTGATGCCCTCAATGTCTCATGCTGGCGACGCCTTCGGCGCCTTCTACTGACGACGCCTTGTGCGGTTAAGCCGTTGACTTCACCTTGGCATTGACTTTGACTTTGACTCTGGTCGACGCCTGGGGGTAGCGAAGAGCTCAAGGTCTCGCCCGTGCCATCCACGTGGCGTTTCTCGTATGGCTGATGGGACGTTCCCTCACTTGACTTGATCCTGACATTTTCTGAGCTTCTGACCCATTCTCGACGACACATCGTACCCTCGGGCATTCTGTCGATACGACGTTTTCTGAGTGTTAACCAGTGGTGCCAGGGTCATCCTCCCATCCTCTGCCACGTGGCTCGATCGCACGGTGCACCCATTTGCGTCGTTTGGCGCTCTAACCGCAATATTTAGATCTTCAAAATCTTGAACCTGCCCTCATCGTCTTTGTGCTTTCGTAACCTACTTGCACCATTTCTCTTCTCGCAAAGAGTTCTTCTGGTGTCTTCTCTTCTCGCAAAGGGTTCTTCTGGTGTTCGTTCTAGCCAACGTTTTACCCCCGCGTTTCCAGCAGGTCATTCTCCTTCAACCTTCCCAGATACTGTTCCGACATGTCTTCTCACGTTCCTCCCCCCAGGGTTAACCCCAAGGACCTGTATACTTGGGCCTCGAGCGAGCTCCTTGACGAGTGCTCATGCTTGCTTTCTACCAGGGCCATAAGGGAACACAAAGGGGATTCGTGCTCCTATGATCACCGTGCCTTCGCGAAGAGGCACGACGACGATATTGCCGTACTCCCTTGCACTTTAGGGGAGCCAGTGTGCGGAGATGAACGGGCCAACGACGGGGTCCCCTTCTTTTACTTCTATCAGGTGGTTTTCAAGAGCATCGGCGTGCGCCTGGCCTTCTCCAGGTTTGAGAGGGAACTATTGACGGAGATTAATGCTGCTCCGGCCCAGTTGTATCCTAATAGCTGGGCTTTCGTCAAGGCTCTTTTTGGTTTTCTGGGGTGTGCACCCTCGGTTGATATCTTTCTTCACTTCTTTGAGGTGAAGAGGCAAAGGAACAACCTCTGGGTGACCCTCAGTAATGTTCCCGGCAGGGTTCTCCTGACCCCCTTCCAAAACTCCTTCACTGGGTGGAAGGGTAGGTTTTTCAAAGTCTGTTGCTCTGATCTCATGCCCTCCGCCCTTTCCACTGTACTGGGTGAGGGAGACGAGAGCCCTCAAGTCCAAACCCTTCAAGAAACTAACCCCGAACGACCAGGTGGTGTGCCGGACCCTAGCTGAGGCGGGGGGTTTTGACTCCGCCACTTTGATCAGTTTGGAGTTCAACGCTGGAACCCTAGAAAAGTATATATGTACGAGTGACTGCCTTAGAAACTTTCGCCTTTGATGCTTTCTAAATCTTTGCATGTTTTGCCTCATGGTGTCTTTAACATGTTCTTTTCCCTTGGTGCAGGTTCGAAGATAAACCAGCAGCGGAGGTCACAACTTACCCGGGCCCTGCGGGCTGAGAGCGGAGCTTCGTCTTCCTCCCATCCCGACTCCGGAGGCCACTAAAGAGTGGTTCGTTTGTATTCTTTGTATGAGCACAGGGCATGTAATGTTTGCCCCATTCGCCTTACTCCCATTTATCTCGAACACTACTTGTAAATTTGACTCCACTGTACCATGCTTGGTTTCTGTAATGCCGCTTTACTTTTGCATATACTGTGCGTTCTTTCTCCGTTATGTTTCTTGGCGACGCCTACGCTTGGGCGACGCCTTCTACCTTGGTGACGCCTTCTCTTGGCGACGCTTTCTTCTTGGCGACGCCTTCTACCTTGGCGACGCCTTCTTCTAGGCAACGCCTGTCGCCGCTTCGAACGGGGAAAAGATAAAGACTAAAAACCAAGGCAAGGTTTTTATCGAACTTCTTTTTTCTTTTTATTTGGGTGACCTCGTTAAAAAACCCCCGAAAGGGAAAAAGAGTGTCCCCTTCAACAAGATTGTTACATGGCTGCTTACATAAGTCAACTAAAATAAAACTTCAAGTTGGCTGCATTCCAGCTGCGCGGAATGGGACCCCCCCCCCAAGGTCTCTAGGTTGTACGAACCATTGCCCTTAGCCTCGGTCACTCTGAAGGGTCCGGTCCACTTGGGAGACAGCTTATTCTCCAGCTCGTATGGGTGAGCCTTCCTTATAACTAGGTTGCCAATCTGAAACAATCGTGGCTTCACTTTAGAGCTATATTGTCGCTCTACTCTTCTCTTTACTGCTTCGACCTTTATTCTGGCTTCCTCCCTGGCTTCGTCGAGTAGGTCCAGGTTCACCCGCCTTTCTTCGTTGGATTCCTCAGCCACGAAGTTTTGGAAACGTGGCGAGCTTTCCTGTATCTCGACCGGGATCATCGCATCCGACCCATACACTAAGCTGAAAGGCGTCTCCATGGTGAAAGATTGGGGCGTGGTGTGGTATGCCCATACGATCCTTGGCACCTCCTCCGCCCACGCTCCTTTGGCCTTTTCCAGCCTTCTCTTTAGCCCTCTCAGCAAAACTCTATTTGCTGACTCTACTTGCTCGTTAGTCTGGGGGTGTTCGACTGATGCAAACACTTGCTTGATGCCTAACTTTGCACACAGGTTTCTCAACTGCTGGCTGGCGAACTGGGTTCCATTGTCGGATATCAGCTGCCTAGGTACGCCAAAGCGGCATACAATGTTCTTCCAAACAAAGTGTTGCACCTTGTGCGCAGTGATCTGGGCCACGGGCTCTGCCTCTATCCACTTGGTGAAGTACTCAATGGCAACGATCAAGTACTTCATCTGCCTTATCGCCAATGGGAATGGACCTAGGATGTCAATTCCCCACGTATGGAAAGGCCACGGGCTGTATATGGATCGCAACTCTTCTAGCGGCGCCTTGTGCCAGTCAGCATGTTTTTGACATTGCTTGCAACGCTGGGCGTGTCGCACGCAATCTTCCTTTACTGTTGGCCAATAGAAACCTGCGCGTACCACCTTAGAGGCTAAGGACCTTCCCCCTACGTGGCTCCCACAAATGCCTTCGTGGAGCTCCGCCATTATTCTGGTACACTCGTCGCCACTTACACACGTTAAGATAGGGTGAGTGAACCCGTGCCTGAACAACACTCCGTCCACCAGAGTGTATCTTGCGGCATTTCTCTTAACCTTCTTACCCTCTTCAGGCTCCGCTGGGAGAGCCCCATCCGCCAGATACCGCCTGTATGGCGTCATCCAGGTGTCTCCCACGGCTAAAGCACATATCTGCGCATGCCTTCCTCCTTCGGGCGTGTCCGCGTATGTGCCAATGCGGGGTGTCTTCAGCGTATCTTGGGTTAAAGAACGATGACTCCTTGGCCTCCCTCTCGCTGTACAAATCTGGAGGACGTCCACCCTGTTATCCTCTATGAATTTCCTCAGAGCTTTTAGCGCCTCTTGGATTACTGTCCTGTGCCTACCCCCCTTGCCAGAGCTGGCCAGCTTGGCAAGCAGGTCAGCTCTGGCATTCTGCTCCCTTGGGACATGTACTAGCTCAAGAGCGCTAAATGCTCCTTTCAGCAGTTGGACGTATTTCAGATATGCCGCCATCTCGGGTCCTTTGCTTGGAACTCGCCTGATACCTGTCCCGTAATCAGCTGGGAGTCGCTTTTCACCAAAAGGTTCTGCGCGCCCATCTCCTTAGCCAGGAGCATACCCGCAACCAGAGCTTCGTACTCAGCCTGATTATTACTTGCCTTGAAGGCGAAGCGTAGATCTTGCTTGATCAGCACGCCATTGGGTCCCTCCAAGACTATTCCCGCACCACTTCCTTGCTGGTAGGGAGGAGCCATCAACCGAGAGCAACCACTGTGAGCTCGCCTCCACCTCTTGTTCACCTCCGGGCGAAAGTTCCGCCACAAAATTTGCGTACACCTGCCCTTTGATGGATCCTCTGGGCTCATACCGGATGTCAAATTCTGACAACTCCACCGCCCAGCGCACCATCCTCCCCGCTACGTCAGGTTTTTGCAATACCTTTCGTATAGGGAGGTTCGTCATCACCACCACTGTAAAGCTGTGGAAGTAATGGCGGAGCCTCCTGGCCGAAAATACCACGGCCAACGCTGCCTTCTCCAGCGCCTAGTATCTCGTCTCCGCGCCTTGTAAGGCCTTGCTCACAAAATATATGGGCTTTTGAATCTGGTCCTGCTCCTGGACCAGCACAGAGCTGATAGCTCGCTCTGTCACCGCGAAGTACAGCCGGAGGGGCACACCCGCTACCGGTTTGCAGAGGACCGGTGGCGTCGCCAGGTATTCTTTCAACTTGATGAAAGCCGCTTCGCATTCATCAGTCCATGCAAAACGACTATTTCTCTTGAGGCACTAGAAATATGGGTGCCCCTTCTCTCCTCCAGCAGAAACAAACCTTGAGAGCGCCACCATCCGCCCCGTCAGCTGCTGCACTTCCTTTACTGACGTCGGGCTTCGCATGGCGATGATTACTGCGCATTTGTCGGGGTTCGCCTCTATTCCCCTCTCCGTGAGCATGAAACCTAGAAACTTACCGGCCTCTACCCTGAAGACACACTTCTCGGGGTTTAGCTTGAGGCGGTACTTGGATATAGTGACGAACAACTCCTCCAGGTCCGCCACGTGCTGTGCCCTATCCTTCGACGCTACTACCATATCATCCACGTAGGCGTACACATTCCTTCCTAACATGGGCGCTAGGACCTTGTCCATCAGCCTTTGGTAGGTGGCGCCCGCGTTTTTTTAGCCCAAAAGGCATCACCTTGTAACAGTAACTGCTGGTCTCCGTCATGAACGCAATTTTACTCTCATCTCGCGGGTGCATTTTGATCTGGTTGTATCCCGAGAATGCATCCAAGAAGCTAAGTATATTGCAACCGGAGGCGCTGTCCACCAACGCGTCGATGCTGGGCAGTGGGTACGAGTCCTTCGGGCACGCTTTATTTAGGTCTGTGAAGTCCACGCACATCCTCCACTTCCCATTTTCCTTCTTCACCAGGACGACGTTGGCCAGCCATTCAAGGTATTGAATCTCCCTGATATGACCAGCACTCAGCAGCTTCTGCGTTTCTTCCCTTACCACCAGTTGCCTCTCTTCATTAAATTTTCTCCTTCTTTGGCGCACGGTGCGGACCGTGGCGTCCATGCTAAGGTGATGACATAGGAAATCAGGGTCGATGTTGGGCATATCCGAGGCAGACCATGCGAAAGCATTCAAGTGGCGTGAAATCACCCCTGCAACCTCCTCCTGCTCCTCTTGGCTCAGCAAACGCCCTAGCTTAAACCGTGTGATGAGCCACGTGGCACGTGATTAAGCGTGGCCCCAAAAGGTGTTACCTTCCCCGCTTCAGAGGGTGTCCAATCAGCCATTAAGGGCACCCCCATGGTTCAGAGAATGTCACGTCAATAGTTCGAGAAGTGTTAGGTCAGCAAAGAATGACACGTCACCAGGGTGACACGTGGATGGCGTGGGCGAGACCTTAGTCTTTGCGCTGAAGACAAGTCTTCAGCTTAAGACTGGGGGGCTTGTGTACCGTCCCGTATCCGGGCGTTGACAAAGTCAAGGTCAAAGTCAACGCCGGGGTCAAAGTCAACATAAGGCGCCGCCTAGGTGAGGAAACGCCAAGTGCAAGCATCGCCGAGGCAGGGCGTCGCTGAAAGGAAGCGTCGCCAAGAAGAAGGCGTCGCCAAGAAAGAAGGCGTCGCCAAGAGAAGGCGTCGCCAAGGTAGAAGGCGTCGCCAAGGCCAAGTGTCACAAAAGCAAGGCAATCACAGTGTCGCTCCCCGATACCCATGGGTAGGAAAGACCATGGAGGGAGCGACGCCGTGGTAAGGCCTCAAATCCCGATAATCCAGGGTAGTAATAAAGAGAAGAGAAAGGTGGCTTCAAGGCCATAGTAATAGCGCCAGTGTAGAGCAACCTGACTTGTGAAGTGCCCCTGCCGCCCCAGAGACGCCCTTGGGATAGATACGACTCATGAGGAGGGTCACGCCCAGGGTAGCCGGGTGCAGGGTATGAGAGGAAGGTAGATACGCTCTCAAAGTGAGTGACTAGATGTTTGGGGGCATGAGTTGACACCCAAAGAGTCACCCCTAGCGCAGATGCACTCCCAGGTAGGAGGACTCACACGAGGAGATACCCTCAGATGGGGTCACGGCGCTGTGAGGCCTTCCACGTGTACAGTAGCCAAGTCAGATTAGAAACGCCATTTTGTCAGGTACAAGGTAATTAAAGTTATTTAATACAGTTTCCATTTCGAGCGTTTAAGGTACTATAAATGCTCCCAAGCGGTTTAAACGTCTTAAATGCGCTACGTTTAATAATTAAATGCGCTTTAAGGCGCTTTGAATGCTGGAGTAGCTTAAATAGCGCTTTGAATGTTGGAAACGGGGTTGGAACTTTTGGCAGACTTTCCCAGAATACACTCTAGTTGCTTGCTCGAGCCTTGAGATTACGGACAAGGGACTAGAGAGAGAGAGGTTGTTTGCCAGAGGGAGAAAGATACACAGTACACAGTTTCATTAGACCACCTTCAGAGTGCCAGTCACGGTGCTCCGATACGGAGGTGCATAGTTTTGGTGTTTCTTGCTAGCTGACTTGAGCGTCGGAGTGCAAACGGCCGCTAGGGCGCCCTTTTGTCCTTCTTTGCAGGAATCCACAGGTAACCAGTGGGAAGGAGTCCCTAGCTGACGGGTGAGGTCGCGCACAAAGACGTCCCAGGTCAACCGGCTGGAACAGTACTTTTATTGCTTTGATTGTTTCTTGCTTTGGTTTACTTTCTGTTTTTGAATTTTTTTGCTTGATCCTTTGTGCATTTTCAATTTTAGATTTGAGTTTATGCTTGTATTTTCATTCTATACAAGTTCCTTTACACAATTTCCATTATGTCTTTGCTAGTTCATCATACTGTTTTTCATTCCTAAATAGGATACTCTGTTTTCTTACAAACGTGCTACTGTTTTCAATTTACTGCAATTAATTGGCTCACTGGAAATTTGTGAAAATTTGGATTTACATTCTTCAAAGTGTTACAAAATCATAGAAAAAAGAATTACTCAAAAATTCCAAGTACACAAAAAATGATAAATAAAATACGGAAAGTGTACAATACTGCCGAAAAGAATACGGTAATTGGGCAGCAATTTTGAAAAATTTATTTCTCTCAATTGGCTTACTGTTTTTACCTCATTCCAGTGCCATTATTGAGTTAAGACATTGAAGTTTCTGTGGTTAATTTTTCACATTCCAGTTCGCTTTCAATCATTCCATTTAAATCTGTAAACATAGCACAGTTTGCATTTAAATTTTTTTTTCCAGTAGCTGTTTTCTGTTTCCTTCAATCTACTCTAGCACTTTTCTTTAGGACTCTTTTGGTGTGCCTTCTTTATTCATTGAGTTCCTTATTTTCTTGCTTGTCTTTCATTCATATTCTTTCTAGTTTGTCATACATTGCTTTCTGTTTTTGGTTTAGCTTTTCTTGTTTATACCTTTTCTTGCTTGTCTTTTTTGTTCTTCTAAAAGTTGTGTGGAGACTTGTTCTTAAGTAAGTTGGTTTGCTGTGACATTATTTCATTTGAAGCTCCTCCATTCCACAAGAAAGGCTTGGTTGAGGACAGCATACTTTCTTGGAGTGGCTTGAGTACTTTCTTGGGCATTTTCCAGCAACCTATATCTCACTTTTATTTGTCTAACAAGTTTCTTTCACTGTTTGTTTTCTGTTTTTTGTATTTTTTTATCATGGCTCATTTTTCTAGTGGAGAGTCCTCCAAACCGTGCTCACCCCAAAAGGCAGCCCTTTTTGAAGACTTAAAGAATGCCAAGCAATCCAATGCTCACTATCTTGATGTGATAAGGCAAATGGAGGCAAGGCTCCAAAGTTTGGAGTTAAGCCGTGAAGAAATACATCAAAACCGTGAGAGAAGACCTCATCCTCCTCTTCAACATTCTTCAAGGCACTCTCATTCTTCTCATGGTTATTATGAAGACAATGCACGACCAAGACATCATCACCATGAAGAGAGGCGCCAACATGTGGCTGGCCCTTGTTCTCCTAATGTAAAACTTCCTAGTTTTAGTGGTGAAAGTGATCCCAATGTATACTTAGGATGGGAGGCTAAGGTTGACCAAATTTTTGATGTAAATGGGGTTAGGGATGAGCATAGGGTCAGATTAGCTTTAGAATTTTTGGACTATGCCATGCAATGGTGGCATCAATATCTCATGGACATTGACCTACACAAGAGGCCGCCCGTGGTCTCTTGGAACGATTTGAAAGCATGTTTACGCGCTAGATTCGTACCCCCACACTTTAGGAAAGACCTTATGTTGAAACTCCAACGGTTTCATCAAGGCACGCTAAGTGTGGATGATTACTTTAAACAACTAGACACGCTTTTAATTCGAGTTAATATGGATGAGAGTGAGGAAGCTAAGATAGCTAGGTTTGTGAGTGCCCTTCGAAGGGACATTCAAGATGTGGTAGAGTTACAAGAATATTCTTCTTTGGAAAATGTGGTGCACCTTGCTAGTAAAATTGAAAATCAACTTGCAAGGAAAAATGCTTTCAAAAATTATTCTAAGGATAACTCCTACCACTCTTCTTGGAAAAACAAAAATAACTTTTTTTCAAATATCCCTTCTAAGGACTCTACTTTCAAACCTAGAGAGTTTAAGCCTTCCACTTCCAATTCTAGGCCTAAATCACCACCTAAATCATCTAGTAAGAAGTGTTTTAAATGCTTAAGCTATGGACATATTGCTTCTAATTGCCCTTCTAAACGAGCTATGTATATGCATGATGGGGTAGATGGTAGTGAGCATAAATCTTGTTATTGCATTCTCATCAGGAACTGCCACTTGAGGTGAATTACTCTCAAGATAAGACTCAAGAACAATTTAGAAGACAAAGCTCACTAATCACTCAAGCAAAGTTTCTTTTCTTTTCAATATTCAAGTGCCTAATACATGAGGCAAGACACTCTATTTGTAGGAGAGAGTGTCTTGGAGAACATGATAGAGGGGTAGGAGTGTCATTTGTGAGAAACCTTCTAGAAGGTAGGTCAAAAAAACCCTAAACCTATAAGCACTTGTCATGAAATGTGGGCTTGACACAAGCCCAATTTATGCTAAGTACACCCTTCATTTATGCTAAGTAAACCCTACTCTACCTCATTCTTCTATTTGGACCCCCAAAGTGAGTCCAATTTATTTTCATAAACTTGTCTTTTAAAAAGACCAGAAGAAAGAACATTTGATGCTCTGACCTATGTCTACTTCTTCTTCTGCTGAGGTCCTTCTGAAGTTTGGTGGGGTCTTGTCTTGGATGTTGAGATGACTGACTTAATTGTGAAGTGTTTGTTTGTACTTGGTTATCTCCTTGTCTAATTGGGTTGTATCAGGGCTCATAATCCATCTTTTGCATTACAATGATACACTTTATCCTCTTCCCTAAAGATTATCCCATTTCCTAAGCTTACTACACTAATTACATGTTTGTATCATGTGTGGTACATAAGTAAGTTTTCCTATCAATCTATAGTATTGAGTTTTTTCTACAAGAGAACTCTCTTATGTTCCAATGTTATGATTGTGTTTAATAGAAAACTCCTAAAGTTATACATACCCACTTATATATTTATTTAAGGAGATCAAGTACTTACTTTTCTTTTGGAGATGAAAAATCCCCTTTTTGGAAGAAGCAAACTTTATTCCAAAGAAATACTTGAGTTTTCTCAAGTGTTGCATTTCAAATTGGATTGCCAACTAGTCCTTTTAAGCCAAAATTTTCATAGTCTCTTGCAATAATAACATTCACTTATATCACCAGTGTAATGAGTTTACTTCAAACAAAGCGTGTCATGAATAAAGTATTATCTCTTTGCTTCACAAATCTTTCAAATCATGTTCTTGTTGATTACTTAAAACCTTATTTAAGAGATATACTTTGTTCCTTTAATTGTAAGTTTCAAAACCTAGATGAACCTCCACACATATCTCTTCTAAAACTCCATAAAAAACATTATTCACATCCGATTACGTAAGTATAAACCAAAATGAACTCATAAAACAAAACATAACTCATATTGTATTCATATTTTTTATTGATGTTAATGTCTCCTCATAATTAAATCATAAGTTTGAGTGTATCTCGTTTTCAACCAATCTGACATTTGTGAAAATAGGAAAATCACAAGAAGGGAAAGTTGAATTGTAATTTGATTAATTTCTAAAAAGAAAATTTGTCACAAGCATAGTTTTACTATTAGTCTTTAGACGAAACATTCGGTTAAGATATCATATGGCCAGTGTTTCATCTGATAAGCTTATACATGTGCAAGTTAAGTTGTGCAACTTTGTAGTAGTAGACTAACATGATGAAGTATATTTTTATAAAAGTTTGTCAACATGTTACGTCTAATGGACTTCAAACGATGCAACCCCAACAAACAATTACATGTTTGATCAGATAAAGATATTTTAAAAACTTATATGAAAGCTGAATTCTATTGATTACGATAGTAGTAAAACATTGTGTCTATCGTAATCAATAGAATTTTGTTTTCATATCAAGAGATCTGATTGTGGTTCTTGTGTTTGACCAATCACTAATTTAAAAACTTAGTATTAAAAAACTTTTAATAAATACGTTATTAGAACATACTTTCACAATAACTTTCCTTCTTAGGTTAGTTTATTCAATAATAACATATAATACAAAAGGGATAAGAGAGAAGAAAAGTATGCACAACTATTTATACTAGTTTGTCTGCCGCGAAAAACTACATACAGTTATTGACCAACAAGTCAATTTCAACTATGCAGACTACTATTGTGAAGTACACTCAAGTATTTATGGTCACTCTTGGCTATAGTCCTGAGTATTATTGACACAAGTCACTCCTGGCTTAATTTGGTATTCTTTAGGCTCTTAGCCACTATTGACTAACTCCTTGAGTAATCTTTGCTCAAGCCACTCCTGGCTAACATCGAGTGTTCTTTACTCAAGTTACTCTTGGCTAACATTGAACATTCTTTACTTAAGCCATTATCGACTGACGTTGAATATTCTTTACATTTGAACACTCTTGACTAACCAAGTATTCTTTTGGATTGTAGTCAGTCCTAGTTGACCTTGTCAAGGAATATTCTTTACTCAAGCCATTATTGGATGAATGAGCATTATTGTATCCTTTAGCCACTATTGGCTAACATAAGAAAGATTGAATGTTTGAATGATCATTTGATCATTGTGTATGAATACTAGGGAGGCTTGCGTCTAACGATGAGTACAATGTTTAAGCTTTCTCTCCTAGTTCTCCTAGGTGGTTTAATAACTCACTTGTGTCTATCGAGCTTGAATATAGTTGTTGCATTTAATGTAGTTCATCTTTACCAACATCCATAATAACTAATAATGCTTAACTTTGTAGGAAACTTCTTAGCTCATACTTGTTTATTATAGCGTTAATATCATTTATTCTCTTACTGACTTAAGCCTTAAGCACCAAAGGGTTATTGGTATGGGTATTAATTCAATACTCGAATGACATTTTTCAAGATTCATTTTCAAGGAGTCCAAAGCTTAGAGAAAATATCCTTCCTATAAATGAATACCAATGCATGATTTCATTCACATGATGTTTGATGTAATGGATGTGAAAGTAGAAGGTGGAATCTCATCCTTATTTGCCTTTGTAGAGATTTGGCAATGTTGATAACAACCATAACTGTTGAGAATTTAGGAAAACAATGTTGTACTTATCCTAACTACAACGTGTGTTTTTCTGTGATATAATTTTTCGTATTTTGTTGAATATATATATATATAATTTTTGTTTGTGTATGAACATAAACACAATAATGTTGAAAAAGTGGTGGAAAACAACTTTTTTCAATCATTGATGAAAGGATTTAATAGTGAAACAAAGGAAAAACATCTTTACTCTTCAAATTTGATTAAAAATTAGTTAATGTGATTAATGTTAGAAGAAACTATATTGACACATTTTCTTAAGAAGTAGTACTTTTAAACGTATTTGAAATAAGATGAAACCAACTTACAATGAATGTAATGAAATGACCTATTAAGCCATTATTTAGATGTTATAATTAGAATATAGTTTTACATTATGTAGTGAATTAATCTGAAATAGAACTATTTCTTTTTTAGGTTTCATGACGTACTTATTCATTATTTGCTTACCAAAGGATGGATTTTTATTTTGCAAGATAATTTATTCAAATATTTTATAAAATCTTTCTCTCAAACTTCATAGAAAAGTAGAATTGAAAGTATTAAACCAATAAAGTTTCAAAATGTCAAAGATAAGAGATGTTTTATTTCCATTATCAAAATATTTATCTAAAAATAAAAAACTGAAGTCACATGTTAGCAACTTATAAAATTGAAAATTTGAATTTTATTTGAAATAAAAATTTTGTTTGACATTTTATTTACGATAGTAAATTTTTTAAGGGGTATATATATGTCGCTATATATAATTTAAGAGGCATGATTTTATAATTTAAAGAAACTATAAAGAAAATGGTTTTATAGCTATTGAAATACAATATAGAATCTAAGTGTCATGATAAACATAGAATTCCTAAAAAATGACGTTTTAATGAAACACGTTATTGATGATACCAAACATTAAAGATTCTTTTCTTATTGAATAGTTTTTTATATTAGTAGATCAATTTATCTCTTTTAAGAATTTATTTGAACAATTTGTATGATATGAAAACATTTACTGGTTTTTATTTGAATCCAAAAAATTTAAACCTTTAAGTGAAATGAATTAAAGAAAAGTCCTGGTTTTTTCTAAAATTTGGTGTCTTGATTTATTTTCAAAATTAAAAGTACTAAAAGATATTTTAAAAGAAGTTAACTCATCAATATAAATATTACACACTATATAAAATAAATTTTGTTGTTCAAAAATCTAGAAAATTAATATCTAATTTTCTAAATTTTTTATCTTAGGCTTCAAATTAATTCCCAATCACTATGGATTTTTGTGTGCTTTTGAAGTTGAGAGAAAGGCAACGAAAATAATAAAGAATTGCAACATCATCTATATATGTATACAATAATAACGAAAATAATAAAGAATTGCAAACATTTGTCAACCTAAGTGGCACGTGACAATATAATTGATTTCTAAAGAAAGACTCACAGTAACTGCTATTCCACACACATACACACATGTAACCAGCAATTTTTCACCCTTTTGAATGTCAAGGATTTTTCATCTTTATTCTCAACTTTCGAGCAACTTGTGCTGCTTTAGGATGACTTGGCCTCTTGTTGCTATGGTACTGTTCTACCTCCACCCAATTCATAACTTTCAGTATGAGAGACTGAGGAACTTTCCTCACATCTGATGCATCTTTGGTTTTCTTCAAACCCGTTTCCAAGGCCTTCTCAATGAACTCCATAAACCAATTTCCAGCTTCTGTTTCAATCTGTTTTCCCAGTTTGATTGTGTTGCTTAAGTTGCATGATCCCCCTGGTTTCTTATTCTCATCATTTTCAATAATAGGTTCCAGAGGCATCTTTGTGAACGGGGTAGAACCTTTCTTCTCCAAAATCTCCTTTTGGTTAGTACTGGATCTCAGGGGCCTCCCCGTGTTTGCCTTTTGCTCGTGCTTTTCAGGAATGACTGCCATTGATTTGTACAGAGTACCCCTTCTTTTGGACAAGTTTGATTCACTGTTCCCAGAATGGTCGTAGTTCTCCACTACTTCATGCAAAACCTGCGGTTCTTGCTTCTCAGGTTTCTGAGACAACTCTGAAGCTGAAGTAGCAGCTTGTATGGACACCATTTCATTAACTGCTTGCACAATCTCGTTATGGAATTCCAAAAACCGTTCAAAACAAGCCGCAGGAGCATCACTTCGAGCTGACTTGCACAAATTTGAGAACATCCTGAAAGAAAACAAAACAAACAAGACATTCTGCATCAGTATGCAAAGCACAATTAAAATAGAATGGAGGGAAGAGCTACTACTATTAGCTTTTTGTCTTCAAAAGATAAACAATCTCTCTTTTTTATCCTTTGTTATGGAAACCTTTCAAGTTGTCTTTATTTCTCTAAATGCATTGACTGACTCGTGCAGTCTTTAAACATAATTTATTCAAGAAAGAAGTATACTTGAGGGACCGAACTACTGTCTCAGTAGCTGAAGCATCTCTTAAAGCTTGAAGGGCAATCTTCTGAGCCACTTCTCTCTGTTGCACAGCTTCCTGCCAAGCAAAATGCAAGTTCTATTCAACCATTGAACCAAAAGGGCAAAAAGCCAAACAGAATTGATGATTCTACCTTCCCCAGCGAGCTAAGCTTTCCAGGTAAATTCACAGGGAGGCTAAGGTTGTTGCAATTATCAAAAGCTGAATTAGTAGTAGACTGAGATTGGGGTTGAAAAGTGAAATTTGAGTCCAGATTGTGATTTTGACAATTGGCATCCCCAGAGGAAGCCCCCACTCTTGCATTCTTCAACCGCGGTGGCGGAGTCCCACTTTTCTTCTCCTGCACGTGAAATTCACCACTTTCAGTCACACAAGCCTACCACTACTAACAAAAATTGCATAATTTCAACTTACATGTACATTCCATAAAGACAATATTGTTTGAATAAGACAATATACTAAGTGAGACTAATTTAGTAAAATTGTTTTTAAAAGTAAAATACTATTGTTGTTCATGATGTGTGAGAAGAAACCTTAAACTGTAATAATAGTACACCATGTGACCCAGAAAGTATATCAGATACAGAAATGTGTGATAGAATAAAGAATGTATGATTGTTGTAAAAGCGAGCATTCATGTGAACAATGAAAGAGGAAAAGAAAAATGTACCTACAGCTGACTTGAAGGGGCTAGCAGCAGGGATTCTATGTTCTCGTTCAGAAACACTCTTGCTTCTACTAAACTTGCCATTGGAAGAGAGAAGCACGCAGCTTTTCCTCATCAATGCAGGACTTTCCCCTTTCACATCACTCATCTTGGCAAGAAGCCCTCCACCAACAGAGCACCTAACAGCAGAAACCGGAGTGCCCTCTCTCCCAACCTTCCCTCTAACCAAAGGTGACGACATTGCCACATGTTGAAAACCCCCATTCCTCGCTTTCACAGGGGTACATTGGTCAAAGTCCAAATTCACCGGCTTGAACACCATAGGCGAAGAAACCGAAACCCCATCACCACCACCACCATTATTTCCCCAAGACCCTCTTCTGGGAACAGAGCTGGGCTTTTGGGCCCTCAGGCCCAATAAGGGCTCGGGCGTGCCCACGAGAGGGTGTCTTCCGGGGAGGGGCTTGGCACCGCGGAGAACGGGAACCGGCGAGCCCGGTTCCAAGCAATCGACGTAGATGAATTGGCCCAGCTGCATCTTGTTGCTGAGAACGACGTCGTTTTGGTCGGAGGGAAGACTGGCGTAGATAGAGTGAGAGGAATCGGAGACCTTGATGTAGAAGCCCTGTTTGGGGATCAAATTCTTCTCGTCGAGATCGGCGGGGACGATGTCGGTGACCTGCAAGAGCGAGCTCCGGTGCTCGCTCGTCGGTTTCACGCCAGTGTTCAGGCCGTTCAGGAGCTTCAACACGATTCCTGGAGCGAGTGTTGCCATAACAGTGATGTGATGAACGATGATGAAAATTGCTGGAATTAGAATCTTTTGAGGTTGGGGAAAGGGATGAAGAAAAGAATGAAGAAAGGAAGAGAGTGGTGGTGTTCTTGGTTGGGTTCTTCACTGTGTTTTTTTTTTCGTGAGACAAGTGGCCGTTGATAACGGTAACTAGGGATATGTCTCGCTCGCTTTTCGAAATTCGGAAATTTTCGGAACGTTGGGATAACGGTCGTATTTTTTGCCATAACAAATGAAAATAATAATGCAACTTGACAAAAAATAAGACCTTTTTCTTGAAATTGTTTTTTAGGGTTGAATTTTTTTATCTTATATGAATATCAAAATATTTTTTTATTTAAATATAATATATAAAGTTAAGATATGTAGAAAGTACTTTAATAATCTGTTGATGAGTGCCCTACTAAAAATGTTCTAAGAAAACTAAAATAATAAATAAAGGGAGGGATATTTAACATACATGATTTTTCTCTATCTTTATTTTTTATGAAACATATAAAATAATAAATTAAAATTAAAAATATATTGCATAATGTATAAGTTGAGTTGAATTCATGATTTCCAATACTAAAATCCAATACCCGATCCAATAAATACTAAAATCCAGTACTCAATCTAATATATAAATGAGTTTGGTTAGGTTGATTTAGTTTTAATTTAAATATATCTAAATAAGAGTAATTGAATTGAGTGTCACGGATTAAGTTATCTACACACATGAATATCCATACTTTTCCTTTTTATCAAGGCAAAGTTATTGTGGTGATAAATTAACGTTCATTCAAAAAATAACTTAGGAGAAAATAAATATATTTTTAGTATATTTTTAATGTATAGGGAAGAGATGTGTGAAGATTTGAGAAAGTAAATTTTGGGAAGAAAATGTAAAGAAGAAAAAAAAAAGGTTATTTTGAGTAATATACCTAGGGTGAATTTGTTAGAAAAATTTATCAGTTATGTGATGTTTGTAAGAAAATTTTATTTATTTTTAAAAAAAAATTAAGATGTAAGTTTACATATTTATTATTGTTTTTAAAAATATTTAAATAATAAAATATGATGTATTTTTATATAGTATTAAATTAATTAAAATTTTATAAATTATTTTCAATATCGATAAATAATTGTTTTTTAAAAGAATATGTCGAAGTATGAAAAATTTTCATAAAAATAATTTTTTTCATGATAAAATGAATTATAATATTATTTTTAAATAATTCATAATAATCAACTATCTCATAAAAAATTAGTCTAATCATTATTAATTTTTTATTTCTCTAGATTGTACTAAAGTGCTTGGTTTATACTTAAAACACTTTTTTTTTTCTTTTTTTAAACATGTTTATTACTTGTTATAATCTGTCTTTATTTGCCTATTATCTGTTTGACGAGTATTTCCATCCAAACAATAGTTGTTTATTGTTTATGTTTGATGAACACAAAGGGTGAGAAAAGTGTACTATGTTGATACTGGTATTGACATTGGATCCACTGTAATTGTTCTGAAATTTGATCAAAGTTGTCCTTCAAGGCATAATTATTTGTCTCGATCAAACAGGAAGAGATTGCTGGAAATCTTGAAAACCCTAGCCAACTATTGTGCTAAATGAAGATGTGTTTGATGAAGAAAATATTTTTGAAGAGATATAAATGTGATGTTGTCATATATTATGTCATATTGTCTTAATAGCTAAGATAGAGTAGTCTAAGTTTGTTTAGTATCTCGATCTAACTTTGTATCTTAAGCCATGAGAGTGAACCTAAGCACAAATGTTTCTAAAAGAATTTAAAAACTGTTTTAACATTGTGACAAATTTTAGAATCTATTAAAATCTTTTAAACACAAGTTTTATTTTTTGGTTTATACTCTATACTGGTTTTTCAATTGGTTTTTTGATCAAAGAATTGATTTTAAACTTTTCTGAACTAAAACAGTTTTGTTTCCAAAGTTAGTTTTGTACCCACATTCTGTTTTCAATTTCTTAAAAGTTAGTTTTGTTTCCACCAAATGTACTTTTAAAAAAAAATCAGTTTTCTTAACTTTTAATTAGTTGTTTTTTAACAATTTTTTTAAAATGTCTTGGCAAAACTGTTATGCTTTGAATCCTATAAAATGATGGTTGGTTTACAGTGTAAACCATCCTTTGAATACATATTTTCTTACTGTTTTCAAAGAGTTTTTGACAGGTTCTTAAGAGAGTTCAATTTTGAAAGGTTTTTCTGAAAGTTCTTGTGTTGTCACCAATGTTGTCAAGATCGCAATCTAAATTGTCGATCTTCCGATCTTACGATCTTTTAAGAAGAAAACGAGTCGGATCGTGGGGTGGATCAGAATCTGTCTGAATCAGAACGATCTAGCCAATGTAGTCAAACTCGTAACTCGTACGAGGATTGGGAAGGAGCTAAAAGATCGTAACTTGACTCGTAAGAGTTAGTCGCATATGAAAAATAATATTCAATACATAACACAGCTGAAAACAATTTCATAAATAATAAATTGTTCATACAGAAAATAACTAACTAATACAATTAAACTATCCAAGGAAATCCTTTATATTAATTGAAGGATAATCATCATCCTCTTGTACAAGATTTTTATTTTCATTAATATTATCTATGCCATGACCTTCATCATCCTCAGTAATTGGAGGAACCTCTAAATCATCCATAGGTTCAACTTCTCCAACTTCAACCAAATCATCCATAGGTTCAATATCATTTGATTCATTATCTTCCACAGTCCATTCATCATTAGAGGCAAGATCATGAATGTTGTAGTTTTTTGTGTTCCTAACATCATTCTTCTTCATCAATCTTGAATTAGCCATGCCAAAGACTACATCATTCATGGTCTTATGGTGTAAACGATTTTTTTTTTGTGTGGACCTAAATAATTATAAAATTGATTATAACATCATAAATTTATCCCCTCATAAATTCTAATTATAAAATGAACTCGTAAATTTAAATGCTTATCCTTTCAAATGCACTCTAATTACGCTCACACCTGGATGAACTTCAATTCAAACTCAATACTCTAACTGCAAATCTTTGTAGTTCTGGATGTGCATAACCATATGATTCCCCGCCATTGTGCTGGAGTTTTCATTTTGAGTGCACGTTGAGTTATTTCATTACAAAAAATCCATATTTTCTCTTGAAACTTTCAATTTGGGCATCAATATTAGTTATCTCGTCAATGTCTCCTCCCATCCTTTCTAAACAATCATACATTCCCCGTTTCACCTCATACTCACCTTTAAATTCCGGATGATAATGAAATATGAGATTAAGATAATAGGCTACAACATGTAATGGTCTATGCAATTGGTTATCCAATCTTTGATCAATGATTTCCCAAGGGAGGGGGGGGGGGTAACTAAGCAAGATAAAAGTAAATAAATAAATCTAGAAAACAAAGTTTATATTTCTAAAAAAGATTAGAAATGAAATAAAAGTGAAAGATAATTAGTTATTTACCTTTTACAAACTCCATTGAAGAAACTTTGTATCTTCTCTTTAGCAAGGTCCATCTCTTCATAAATAAATCTCATGGCTGGTTTTTATCTAAATCCACCATGCGCAACACCTTAATTAGAGGAAGAACATCCCTCAGACAATTCAAAATATTTGTCTAGAATCCCTTATCTAATACCAAATTTTCAACAAGCCTTTCATCTCTAGTCTTTACAAACTGACTAAATTGCCACTCCTTAGATGTAAACATCCTAATAAGTGATCTTTTATTCTCATTTAAACATCCCAAAGTTAAATAAGAAGCATGCAAAACGAGTATTAGTTAGTCTTATCAAATCTATCCCTTCAGTAAGTTAGTGCAACAAGCAAATAAGATTAGTTATTGAATATATGTAGGCTATGATTTTCTTACCATTGGATATGGTCTCCTAATGGAGTGGTATTTTCTTTTCAAAATCTTCCTACATTAAATCAATGCAATGCTCTGCGCATGATGTCCAATACAATTTTTTTCTCTTTTGCAATAAGAGATCTCCAGCTACTTTGTAATTTGCTGCATTATCAATTACAATCTGGATGACATTATCTTACCTAACCTCTTCAACAACATCATCCATCATCTTGAAAATTTTGTCAGTTGTCTTGGATATGTTAGAAGCATCAATCGACTTCAAAAAAATAGTCCCCTTTGGACTATTTACAAGAAATATAAGCATGGTTCTTCTCTTCCTATCAGTCTATCCATCTGTCATTATTGTGCAACCATTTTTTTCCAACATAATCTATATTCTTCCAATATCTGATTGGTCTTTTCAACTTGTTGCTTCAAATATTTCACCCTGATTTGATGGTATGATGGTGGCTTAAATCCAGGACCATGTTTCAACCATTTTACTGAACTCTTCAGTCCTTGTTACATTAAATGGAGTAACATTGTTGTAGAAAATAAAGCAATTTCTTGACAACATCTTCCCTTCTGATTTTCTTGAAGATGGAATTGATAGTACTTTGAGTTCCCCTTCTCTTGAAAATACTTGATGACTCACCCCCTCCACTCTCTTATTGAAATGTTTTTTCTTTCTAAAATTTTCAGAATCATCCACATTGTTTCCCAAGTCTTCTCTAAACATAAATTTCTTGATTAAATTTTGCTGCAACATAGAAACAATACCCAACATTAATTTTTTAACTTCTTATGGGACAACAAGACATGATCCAACATTCTTTGAAGTGCATTCAAGATGATGCTTTAGTCTATAGATACCCCCAGTTAAAATCTTCTCACAATATTTACATTTCATGTTTCTTGATTTTCCATCAATAGAATACAATCCATGCAGGGTCTTTTCTGATACTTCCTTTTTTGTAAAAAATGTATGCAAAATGAGGTGTGAAAAGTTTGGTTGCAAAAGGAATTGATCTTGGTTGGGTTTTGGCTTAGCCAAGTTGGGTGGATAGGCTTTTTGTGCTTGGTAGCAAAATTGGTGAAAAAGTGAAGTCATGGTTTTTGAGCATTCTAGGTCGGGAATTGTCACAAATGCATCCAAAATGAGGTGTCAAAAGTTAGGTTGCAAAAGGAATTGATCTTGGTTGGGTTTTGGCTTAGCCAAGTTGGGTGGATTGGCTTTTTATGCCTTTGTAGCAAAATTGGTGGAAAAGTGAAGTCATGGTTTTTGAGCAATCTTGGTGGGGAATTGTCACAAATGTATGCAAAATGAGGTGTGAAAAGTTTGGTTGCAAAAGGAATTGATCTTGGTTGCATTTTGGCTTAGCCAAGTTGAGTGGATTGGCTTTCTGTGCCTTGGTAGCAAAATTGGTGAAAAAGTGAAGTGGTGGTTTTGGAGCAATCTTGGTGGGGAATTGTCACAAATGCATCCAAAATGAGGTGTCAAAAGTTTGGTTGCAAAAGGAATTGATCTTGGTTGGGTTTTGGCTTAGCCAAGTTTGGTCGCTTGGCCTTGTTATTGTACCTTGGTAGGAAAATTGGTGAAAAAGTGAAGTCATGGTTTTTGAGCCATCTTGGTGGGGAAGTGTCACAAATGTATGCAAAATGAGGTGTGAAAAGTTTTGTTGCAAAAGGAATTGATCTTGGTTGGGTTTTGGCTTAGCCAAGTTGGGTGGCTTGGCTTTTTGTGCCTTGGTAGCAAAATTTGTGAAAAAGTGAAGTCATGGTTTTCGAGCAATCTTGGTGGGGTATTGTTACAAATGCATCCAAAATCAGGTGTGAAAAGTTTGGTTGCAAAAGGAATTGATCTTTGTTGGGTTTTGGCTTAGCTAAGTTGGGTGTATTTGCGTTTTGTGCCTTGGTAGCAAAATTGGTGAAAAAGTGAAGTCATGGTTTTTGAGCAATCTTGGTGGGGAATACTCACAAATGTATGCAAAATGAGGTGTGAAATGTTTGGTTGCAAAATGAATTAATCTTGGTTGGGTTTTGGCTTAGCCAAGTTGGGTGGATTGGGTTTTTGTGCCTTGGTAGCAAAATTGGTAAAAAAGTGAAGTCATGGTTTTTGAGTAATCTTGGTGGGGAATTCTCACAAATGCATCTAAAATGAGGAGTCAAAAGTTTGGTTGCAAAAGGAATTGATCTTGGTTGGGTTTTGGCTTAGCCAAGTTGGGTGTATTGGCTTTTTGTGCCTTGGTAGCAAAATTGGTGAAAAAGTGAAGTCATGGTCTTTTAGCAATCTTGGTGGGGAATTGTCACAAATGTATGCAAAATGAGGCGTGAAATGTTTGGTTGCAAAATGAATTGATCTTAGTTGGGTTTTGGCTTAGCCAAGTTGGGTGGATTGGGTTTTTGTGCCTTGGTAGCAAAATTGGTAAAAAATTGAAGTCATGGTTTTTGAGCAATCTTGGTGGGGAATTGTCACAAATGCATCCAAAATGAGGCATCAAAAGTTTGGTTGCAAAAGAAATTGATCTTGGTTGGGTTTGGGCTTAGCCAAGTTGGGTGTATTGGCTTTCCTAGGAGGTGTGGTAGCCTTGTAGGTGCATGATAGGTAGGGAAAATAGGAGAGGTTCGGCCAGCTCCTTTTGGTTGGTGAAGAGTTGAAGATTAAAGCTCTAATTCTAGAGAGATTTAGGGAAGGAGTATGTATGTCACAAATTTGGCAGCATAATTATACTAAAAATAATCTTGCAAAATGAGAGCCAAGCACCTCCTTATATAGGATTTGAGGGCTAGAATTTGAAGAGCCAAATACAAATGAAATGCTAGCCAAATTTGATGCAAGTGTGAGCACATGGGAGCACATGGGAGCACATGGAAAATGTGAGCACATGGTGCACCTAGCGTTCACATGGAGGTAGGATCTAGAATCCTTCCTTGTGTGGTTGGTCTAGAATTTATGCCCATTAGGTCTAGCTAATTGGGCCGGTCCTAAGTTTACTTAGAAATGGCATTTCTAATTAAACTTAGGTTTAGCCTTTTAAGTACCACTTTGCATGTTTCATTACATTTACAAAATGACTTAAACTATGCTACTTTGACTAGAAAAGTGATCCTGCCTGTTGACCGGAACGCTGGAAACTGCCTCGTCAAGGGATCGACGTGCGCACCGCTTCAAACCTCCGTTCCTCTTCGAGATCCACCTCAAGAACCTGCAAAGGAACAGAACGGCGCCGCTGCGGCCGATCGCACTCCAACGCCCAAGTCAGTGACCGAATCACCAAATACTAAGAGAACAGGAACCGTGCAAATTCTCTCTCACAGTAAGCTCTATAACTCGCAAGCGTAAAGAGTGTAATCTGAACGTGCGTACCTCAGAAAGTTCGTTGAGAACTCTTATATACCTGGTTACTTTCTCTCTCCTGGCAGTTACAGACTTGGACACGTGGCTCGCATCTAGTCGTACACGTGCCTTCATCTGGAGCCTCCTTGACTTGGGCGCTGCTTCTACTCTCATTTTGCTAAGTTACTTATGCATGGTACTGCCCAGTGCATAGCTAACTTGGGAGTGCGATCTCTACTGGAATTGGCGAGTTAGGGTGCCTTCGTACACCTTCCCTGTGGTCTCGCCGGCCGCCTTCATAATCTGCACCACCTTCATCTCTGGCGATGTGCTTGCTCTGGCGATCTCCAATCACTGGGTCGCCTGAGTTTACATCTGGCGACTTCATCTTTAACCGGGTGATCGCCGGTTCTGGTATGCTGGAGATCGGAACACGCAAACTTAATAACTGGCGACTTCACGAGCCCCCCGACTTCCTTCCCTTCTGCCAACCTGGCGCCTTGTCAACACGCCTATATTGTAGCTGGATGCCACGTCATCACTTCCGACTACCAGGGCGGTACAAAAAGTAAGAAGAACTATCACACACTAGAGTCTATGATATGTAAAAATGTGTCCTCTTGACCCCTCTTTAACCATGACTCTTAGTGGTTGCCTCAATGTAGCATTTTAGTGGCCTCTCAAAGGATTGGTTCTACGGCCTCTTCTATTAGTTTTGGCTTAGCCAAGTTTGGTCGCTTGGCCTAGTTTTTGTGCCTTGGTAGCAAATTTGGTTAAAAAGTGAAGTCATGATTTTTGAGCAATCTTGGTGGGGAAGTGTCACAAATGTATGCAAAATGAGGTGAGAAAAATTTGGTTGCAAAAGGAATTGATCTTGGTTAGGTTTTCGCTTAGCCAAGTTGGGTGGTTTGGCTTTTTGTGACTTGGTAGCGAAATTGGTGAAAAAATGAAGTCCTGGTTTTTGAGCAATCTTGGTGGGGAATTGTTACAAATCCATCCAAAATGAGGTGTCAAAAGTTTGGCTGCAAAAGGAATTGATCTTAGTTAGTTTTGACTTATCCAAGTAGGGTGTATATGCTTTTTGTGCCTTGGTAGCAAAATTGGTGAAAAAGTGAAGTCATGGTTTTTGAGAAATCTTGGTGAGGAATTGCCACAAATGCATCCAAAATGCTGTGTCAAAAGTTTGGTTGCAAAAGGATTTGATCTTGGTTGAGTTTCGGCGTACCCAAGTTGGGTGGATTGGCTTTTTGTGCCTTGGTAGCAAAATTGGTGAAAAAGTGAAGTCATGGTTTTTGAGCAATCTTAGTGGGGAATTGTAAAAAATGTATGCAAAATGAGGTCTGAAAAGTTTGGTTGCAAAAGGAATTGATCTTGGTTGGGTTTTGGCTTAGCCAAGTTGGGTGGATTGGCTTTTTGTGACTTGGTAGCGAAATTGGTGAAAAAATGAAGTCATGGTTTTTGAGCAATCTTGGTGGGGAATTGTCACAAATGCATAAAAAATGAGGTGTCAAATGTTTGGTTGGACAAGGAATTGATCTTGGTTGGGTTTTGGCTTAACCAAGTTGGGTGGATTGGCTTTTTGTGCCTTGGTAGAAAATTGGTGAAAAAGTGAAGTCATGGTTTTTGAGCAATCTTGGTGGGGAATTGTCACAAATGTATGCAAAATGAGGTGTGAAAAGTTTGGTTGCAAAATGAATTGATCTTTGTTGGGGTTTGGTTAGCCAAGTTGGGTGGATTGGCTTTTTGTGCCTTGGTAGCAAAATTGGTGAAAAAGTGAAGTCGTGGTTTTGGAGCAATCTTGGTGGGGAATTGTCACAAATGCATCCAAAATGAGGTGTCAAAAGTTTGGTTGCAAAAGTAATTGATCTGGGTTGTGTTTTGGCTTAGCCAAGTTTGGTTGCTTGGCCTAGTTTTTGTACCTTGGTAGCAAAATTGGTTAAAATGTGAAGTCATGGTTTTTGAGCAATCTTGATGGGGAAATGTCACAAATGTATGCAAAATGAGGTGTGAAAAGTTTGGTTGCAAAAGGAATTTATCTTAGTTGGGTTTTGGCTTCGCCAAGTTTGGTGGATTGGGTTTGTTTGCCTTGGTAGCAAAATTGGTGAAAAAGTGAAGTCATGGTTTTCGAGCAATATTGGTGGGGAATTTTCAGAAGTGCAACCAAAATGACGTGTCAAAAGTTTGGTTGCAAAAGGAATTGATCTTGGTTCTGTTTTAGCCTAGCAAAGTTGGGGGGATTTCCTTTTTGTGCCTTGGTAGCAAAATTGGTGAAAAATTGAAGTCATTGTTTTTGAGCAATCTTGGTGAGGAATTGTCACAAATGCATCAAAAATTAGGTGTCAAAAGTTTGGTTGCAAAAGGAATTGATCTTACTTAGGTTTTGACTTATCCAAGTAGGGGGTGTATATGCTTTTTGTACCTTGGTAGCAAAATTGGTGAAAAAGTGAAGTCATGGTTTTTGAGAAATCTTTGTGGGGAATTGTCACAAATGCATCCAAAATGATGTGTCAAAAGTTTGGTTGCAAAAGGATTTGATCTTGGTTGAGTTTCGGCGTACCCAAGTTGGGTGGATTGGATTTTTGTGCCTTGGTAGCAAAATTGGTGAAAAAGTGAAGTCATGGTTTTTGAGCAATCTTGGTGGGGAATTGTCAAAAATGTATGCAAAATGAGGTGTGAAAAGTTTGGTTGCAAAAGGAATTGATTTTGGTTAGGTTTTGGCTTAGCCAACTTTGGTCGCTTGGCCTAGTTTTTGTGCCTTGGTAGCAAAATTGGTAAAAAAGTGAAGTCGTGGGTTTGGAGCAATCTTGGTGGGGAATTGTCTCAAATGCATCCAAAATGAGGTGTCAAATGTTTGGTCGCAATAGGAATTGATCTTGGTTGGGTTTTGGCTTAGCCAAGTTGGGTGGATTGGCTTTTTGTGCCGTGGTAGAGGAAGTGGTTAAAAAGGGAAGTCATGGTTTTAAAGCAATCTTGGTGCGGAATTGTCACAAATGTATGCAAATTGAGGTGTGAATAGTTTGGTTGCAAAAGGAATTGATCTTGGTGGGTTTTGGCATAGCAAAGTTGGGTGGATTGGCTTTTTGTGCCTTGGTAGCAAAATTGTGAAAAAGTGA